>NC_137823.1:58278447-58282961 GCF_963921795.1 Nannobrachium achirus
AAGTCTTTGAATATATCTATTTAAAACGCTAACATTTGTAACACAAATATTTGCTTCTGGGTGGTCCCTGGAACAACATATTTTGAAATGGGGGTCCGTGGCCAAATACCTGTAATTTTGGCGGGTCCTTGACATGAAAAAGTTTGAGAACAGCATGATTTAGAAGAAGGATTTAGAAGTCGGGTCAAAGATCGGGTCAAAGATATTCAAAGACTTGCACACATTTTCAAGATTTTTCAAAAATAGCAGATCTACAAGCTCGCAGCGCGGCACCGAGTGCCGCGCTGTGAGCTTGTATATCTGCTATTTTTCAAAAGTTAAAGCATAAAATAATGGTTAAAGTGGTTAAAATCTAACGCGACTCGGGCGCGTTCCAGGTATTTGAGAGTTAACACAGGAATTCAGCAGCGCAAGTTCCTTGCAGTGGAAATGCCTCATCTTCTTCACGTTCCTTCAATTCCCTCTGCTGGGCGTTGGATTAACACCAACCTGTGGGTGGATCCTGTCGGTTTTAAATGACTCGATTGGGTTCCGCTGTACAAAGTGTGCTAAATCAAGCGCACCCTCTTTGGGCGAAGCCTTTGGACCTGGAATGTGACCCAGTTCTAGTGGAGAGGATTGGTGGGGTTTCTTTTTTGTTCTTTTGTTAGTTTTTTCTGTATTTTCTTTCCACATCATCTTCATTTTGTTCATCCTCTCAGGGACGTGCAGAGAATGTTAGAGGGGCAGGGGCTGAAATTTCGAGAGAGGGCGAGATCATTTAGCGACCTCCAACCGGGTTGCAACCTGGTCGGTAGTTTTCAGCGACCGGGTCGCTAAATCTACCGACCGGGTCGCTAAATCACCGACCGGGCCGCTAAATCTACCGACCGGGTCGCTAAATCACCGACCGGGCCGCTAAATCACCGACCTCGTCGCTAAATCACCGACCGGGCCGCTAAATCTACCGACCGGGTCGCTAAATCTACCGACCGGGTCGCTAAATCACCGACCTGGTCGCTAAATCACCGACCGGGTCGCTAAATCTACCGACCGGGTCGCTAAATTGACCGACCGGGTTGCTAAATCGACCGACCGGGTCGCTAAATCTACCGGCCGGGTTACTAAATCTACCGGCCAGGTCGGTGATTTAGCGGCCCGGTCGGTAGATTTAGCGACCCAGTCGGTGATTTAGCGACCCAGTCGGTGATTTACCGGCCCGGTCGGTAGATTTAGCGGTGATTTTGCAGCCCGGTTGGTAGATTTAGCGACCCGGTCAGTAGATCTAGCGACCTGGTCGGTGATTTTGCAGCCCGGTTGGTAGATTTAGCGACCTGGTCGGTAGATTTAGCGGTGAAAACTACCGACCAGGTTGCGACCAGGTTGGAGGTCGCTAAATGATCTCGCTCCTACTGGAAATTTCTAAAAGGGCCTTTTGGTGGAAATATTGAAAATAGCAGACCTCCAAGCTCACAATGCGTCGCAGCGCGACACGTTGTGAACTTTGATGTCTATGTATGCACATGCCTGCATCCTCTCTCTCTCTCTCTCTCTCTCTATCTCTCTCTCTCTCTCTCTCTCTCTCTCTCTCTCTCCTAAGTGTTCTTTCTGTAAATGACTCTCTGTGTGTAGACAATAATAACTACCTCAGCATCATCTCTGACTGAAGAGCAGGAGTCGTTGAAAATGTCAGCCATCAGAGATAAATGTCAGCTATTGTATTCTTGTGCTCCAGTTTCTATTGGCTGTGTGGTCTACTAGAACACAACACACCGTGTCGTTCTTTAACCGCTTGAACCCTAGATTCCTTATTCTGGGCTAAACCGTCTGCTTAGTGAGCATGTATATATGTAAACATGTAGATTTGGTGTAGAGAGGAATACTAGCGGTCCTGGTATATCCCAGTCTGGGGGAACCAAAACCAAAAAAAAGTAAGTATAAGGCTTTAAGTGGTTAAAGAACCATTACAGCATATTTTGACACCCTGCCTACATAATAGCTTTGAGAGAAACTTGAAGTGTTTACTTTTATCCCAGCAAGCACGTCAGGACTTCTTGGACCAATCAGTGACATCTCGATTGGGGCCAGATCACAGCCCATATGGGGATGATCTTGACCTCATTACCAGGACATCATATGCACTTTTTTGTTTGACAGGATTATTGTTATTGTTTGGTTGAATTATGAGCATATATAGTTATGATGATTTTTTTTGGAGCCACAGGCCCTTTTAGCTAAGCATTTTCCAAGGACCTCCTTTTCATGAAATGTATGTGGTTTGTGCTCAGTGTAGGGGTGGGTCAGTATCACTGCAACACTGTGTGGTTAACCTGCTGTCAACGTTGAAACATGCTTGATTGGTTGCTGTCAGAAGGCAGCAATCAGTCCTGTTACTGATTGACATGGAAATTTAACCAATAGCCTCGGATAGGTGCTAAAGGCATGATGACCCTCTGACTATCAGTGGGTCATCACATTGCTGCATGGGCTTTGACCTTCTGCTGTGTGTGTGTGTGTGTGTGTGTGTGTGTGTGTGTGTGTGTGTGTGTGTGTGTGTGTGTGTGTGTGTGTGTGTGTGTGTGTGTGTGTGTGTGTGTGTGTGTGTGTGTGTGTGTGTGTGTGTGTGTGTGTGTGTGTGTGCGTGCGCGCGCGTGCGTGCGTGCGTGCGTGCAACGTGTGTACTGTGTATGGACTTAAATGTGTATTAGGTGCAGTATTTCAGCTACAGTAGTATAGCAATATTCATTATATACTAGGGGTTCAGGAAAAAATCGATTTGAATTCGAATCATGTTTCTAACATGGTAAGATTCAGAATCGATTCTCATTGACCAAAAATCGATTTTTAAATATTAAATATTATTTAATATTATTTATTAGATATTATGATTTTTATGTTTTTTTATGTTTTTTTTATTATGATAATTTATTAGATATTATGTTGTGTTTGTACAAGTTAAAAGAATGTGTGCAAGCATGAATAAATCAGACATGTTTTTACATTATTGCAATAAGTTGATAAAATCTTTACAATTATAAAAGCTACGTAATTACTCTGCTTTCATGCTACAGACTGGAGTAGATCCTGATATATGAATTGAATAGAGAATCTTTTTTAAATCGGATGTCAGAAAAACAATCCCATATAACCACAGACAAACCCATAGAACCACAGTGTCAGGCGTGAGGTACAGACAGAGATACGCGGACTATGAAAGTTTTTTTTTAAGCGGTGAAAACCGCTTCCTATGAGTGGCTTTGTGTGTCCCACGCCCAAATATGGTAATTTCAGTTCAGAATGAACAGGTTTTTTCAAAAACAAAATGTGTGTTTAATTTCCATATGGTGATCTCAGTCCAGAATGAACAGGGTTTTTCAAAAACACAATGTATGTCACCTAATGTCCATATATGGTCACTCCAGGCCAGAATTAACAGTTTTTTTCTGTCCCGTACGTCCAGAATATCAGTCCAGAATGAATAGGCTTCTTCAAAAAGCAAAATGTGTGTCCCATGTCCATATATGGCCATTTCAGTTTAGAATGAATAGGCTTTATCTGTCCTGTACGTCCAGAATATGAGTGTAGTGTCCCTCCCGGTCAGATGAATGGATACTTTGAGGATTGGTCAAGCTTCACATGATAATTCAGCCCTCCATTCTTTATATATTCATTCAGAATATATAAAGAATGTAGAATTCAGAATATATAAAGAATGAATAGATCACAGAGTCCATAACTGTATAGATGTATACATCACAGAGTTCTCTAGAACACATAGAATAAAAGTTCACCGCTTCACTTCGAACCGAGGTTTGATTTTATTATATTTTTAAGTTGCGACCTACAAAAAAAAATATATATATTTTGGCCTTTCATGAAATCCAATTTGATTGAATCTGACTGAATTGTGGAAAGATACAATGAAAATAAGCTATATCCCGATATCTTGTTCCTCTTAATACAATACATCTACAGTATTGTAGAATATGATGTCACATAGCTGGGAAAGAAACAACTTTTCTGTATTGGATAGAGGGATGAGGAGAGCCAGGGAGGGATGGATGGAGAGAGAGGGGACAGCAGTCAGAAAACCAGAGAGATGAGAAGATAAAGACTAACTTTGAAGTGAGAGTTGTCCGTCTCTGTCTCTCTCTCTCTCTCTCTCTCTCTCTTTCTTTTGCCACTCTCTCTCCCCAGGCTTTCTGCCTGTCTCCCTCTGCTCTAATTTCATGGTCTTCCTGCCCTCCCCCCCTTCCCTACAGCATCCACCCAGCTTGGTTCTGATTGGCTGAATTAAGTCTGCAGTCTGCTATTGTGAATAATTGCTTTTGATCCGATGCGGATCTCTCTCTCTCTCTCTCTCTCTCTCTCTCTCTCTCTTTCCAGTCTTGTGCCCAATTCTATGTTATGTAAACGCACGCACGTATTATTACAATTCAAAGTCAGCCCCCAAACACCTGGTCAGTGACGACAGAGAGAGAGAAAGAGAGAGAGACAGACAGACACACAGAGAGAGACAGAGATAGCTAGGTAGT
>NC_137823.1:58283161-58340811 GCF_963921795.1 Nannobrachium achirus
CACACACACACACACACACACACACACACACGCATCTATATAGAGGCACTCGCTACCTCTGAACAAGATGTGCACACACATCTACAGTACCACTACACCATTACACATACATACTACTAACATAGACGAATACAACAGTCCCTTGTGCCCTGGTGCCATCGTCTGGTGCTTAGTTGGACTAAAGAAGAAGCCCCCAGATTAACACCTTGACTTTAACAGACGATAAATAGAAAAAAAAAAAAAAAAGAAACTGTAACAGAGAAACCTGTGGATGGAAAAAAAAGAGAAGTCGAGAAGTCAATTCAACACTTAACTCATTGTTTTTAACAGGTAACAAAGAACGTCTGCAAGTTATTATTTTTTTATATTGCCCTGTTTTCTTTTTCTCTTTCTTTTCCCGTCACAATTCTATTTAGACCAAAGCCAAAAAATGCCAGAAGCCCCATGTAGCCAGCCAAGTTCACATTCAAAGACATGAGCGCCAATGGGAAATGCCATTTTGCTCTGTGTAAGCCACTAGACGAGTGATGTATTATTATGTTGTGTGTGTGTACAATATGTTCCTGGGTCTATGCACTGTGCAAAACGGGTCTGTACATTTTTTTGTTTTTTATGCAAACACTAATGGTGTCTGTTTTCTGGATTTCAAGGGGGCAAGTCTGGATGAGAAACGCATATTGGGCGATGTCGTCATCGTCGTGTTGCCAGCTCTTAGAGAAGCCTGGTGGCCATTTATCTTTCAAAGGTTAGAGGAGTGTGAAGTTATATCAAAGATATCCACACACCAAGTGTTAGTCCATGAACACCTTTTTACTATTTCACCCTGCAATGTCACTTCTTCTCGCCTCATTCCATCTTGGCAATATCGCTTTTTTGATTCTGGCTGTGATTTCATATTGTCACTGCAAGGTGACATTTGCCCTGAGAATCTAGTGCAGGGGTCTTCAACGTTTTCAGGCCAGGGACCCCCAAACTGATCGGGAGATGGAACAGGGACCCCCTACCTACCACCTCGTAGGGTGGGGAGGTAGGGGCTACAACATATTTCTTATTTTAAACATACATGTACAAGGTACAGCGAGCAGGGTGGCCTGTGGCCATACCACTACCATTTCTAAACATAATTGAGAACCAATGTCAATACTATCAACAATCTGTCAATTGCACAGTTATCATGTAGGCCTATACAAGCTATTCAAAATGGACAGAATCATGATGTATTTTTAACATAAATTTGGAAAACGTTTTAAAAATATTTAAAGACAAATGGCCATTTTCGCGGAGCAGCAATTTCGCGGACCACCTGCAGTATCTCCACGGACCCCCTGCAGTACCTCCGCGGACCCCCTGTTGAAGACCTCTGCTAGTGTATGATAATGAACCTACTTTGAAGGGTTTGGAGTGTGATCTTCACTCACCGTGTGCATTGCAATACAGCAGGGGTTTTCAAAGTGGGTGACGGGGCACCCTGGGGTGCCGCGAGATCATTTGATAATATTTGGAATTTATTTGGACACTTGAAAAAATATTTAGTATCATTTTAAACTTGAAGTACAAAGTTAGTCAGTTCTAACCAAAATGGCTATTATCTCAAGCATTTTCCTCGCAACATAAATAATCACTAAAATATTGTCACTGTCGGCAGAAACTCATACCTCTGTCGCACACAACTAGTGAAAACAGCCGATCTACAAGCACACAACGACTCGTGTCGTTGTGTGCTTATAGATCTGCTGTTTTCACTAGTTTAGTACATTTTATAGATGATAAATACAAAACAAACGGTTTTGGACATACAAGGTTTCCACCCAACAACGACGGTATGCTATAAATATAAGGTGCTGGGAGAGAAAATTATAATGTAGGGGTGCCTCGGATTAAAACAATATTCATGGGGTGCCCTGAGACAAAAAAGTTTGGGAACCCCTGCACTACAGTACCTAGAAATGCATATACTGCATCCACAGAGAAATATCAGAGGTGGTACTATCCAATAGTACATTTGTAAGGTCAGTGTTTTCCTAAAAGTAAGGGTATGGATAGAGTTGTATGGGCTTCACGAGAGAAATTACAGTTTCAGGAGTGATATAGATACTGTATAATTTGATTTGGAATCTCACCTGATGATGGTAGAGGTGTTGCTGAAATGCACCGTATTCATAATATTTTGTTATACTGTATAATTATGGAAGGCATTCTTACAAGGTACAAGTTTGTCTTTTTCTTCTTTGCCTCCATACTGCAAGATTTCTTTTTAAGTATTCAGTACACCTGGCTGATTGATCGTTCCTATGTACGAAATCTGAAACCCACTCCAGAAACACGGTGGTTTCTTTTTAGATCCTATCTGGGTCTCCATTTAGGTCTATATCGTAAAATCTTCCACATTTGTGGCTTAAATTTTGTCAATGTCACTACGCTGTTCTTTGTAGAGTGGAACCGTTTACAATGTCCACTGTGCTTTTTTTTTTGTCGGTTATTAGTGAATTGCAATGGTTTTGTATGTGGTCGTTCATTTCATGTGGTTATTCATTTCATTTGGCGCTACGTATTTGGCTGACGGTATGGGTGAAATTCCGCTGCAGTTTCAACCTTTGAGAACAACGATAGCCTTGTTTCTATCAACTGGGCTTCAGGGTGGCTGATAAATGGATACAACACAGACACACTCAAATGCTTCGGAGCGGAAGTCAAAAGGCCTGAAACCGTGGATCTGTGGTTCTCATCTCTGATCCTGAGAACTCTCGACTGCTAGTTCTCTCTATTCTACCAGCTGTTTCATTAGTTGTCCCTGGTCTAAATCAGTCCTTATATGGGCAGATTGTTTGAAACCCTAGGATATTGCCAACATCACTATACCGTAAACATAGCCCTCTTGGCTTTGTCATTAATTCTAGATGTATAATGGCTCTAAGCTTTCATGATCTCATACTGTACAGGAATGTTTGGTACATATCGCCGTTGTGGGGTTGAAAACCTTGTATGTTGAAAACAGTTTATTTTGTATTCATTTTAAAAATGATTTAAACTACTGAAAATAGCCGATCTGCAAGCACACAACGCCTCGCACCGCGAGGCGTTGTGTGCTTGTAGATCTGCTATTTTCACTAGTTTTGTGCGATGGTTGTTTGATCATGAAGCAGGGCTTTACTTTGCGAAAAAACATACAAATTTGAAACTTGGGAGATACAAGGTTTCTGCCCGACGGTGACGATATGTGAAGGGGCATAAGGGGGCGTAAGATGTAAAAAGCCAGTAGTATCAAAATTGTGAGTGAAGGAGGAGCAGATACAATTCATGCACCCATGAAGGCCCTTTGTGGCAGACTGAAAATTGGCCACTGATTTAGTAAAGTGAAGTGTTTACATAGAAACAGACCTTAAAATTCTTACTCGACTCATATTGAACTTCATATATTTCCTTGTTACCTTTTTGTTTCTTTAAATTAAACATTTTTAATAGCCATAAAGATTTTAAAAAAAAAGAAAAAAGATCCTGTAATAATTCCGCTAGGTGTTTTAATTTTTCTTCTTCTCTCAAATCAGAATAAACTGATTTCATTTCAGTGTAAATGTGACATGGCCATAGAGAGAATTTGTTCCTGTCAAATTCTTCTCCTGTGTAAATAATTGTCAGTTTTATTGGAGTGTGTGCAACATCCACGTTTTGAGAGACCTCATTGTAAATGGAAAAGGTGTAACAAAATCATAATCTTGTTTTTCATAGTGTACATACATTTTTAGCATCTTTATTTTTTAATTTATGTAGGCGTTGACTTAAATCCATTGACAGAGGGCCCACACAGGCAGAACTTTGATTCTTCTTTTACAAAGGGCTTCCCCCCCTTTTTACTGTGAAATCCATCAAGTGACGCATGGAAGGCAGGTGCACACCTCGCCGTGTTTGGGGTGATTACACACCTAAGAGGGAAGGGTAGAATATCAGAATTCAAGGTAGCCGTCAGGGACGTGCTGGGCCCCTGATTCAGCCCGGGAAAAAGAGTTGGAGAGGCCCTCATTTTTCTCTTTCTTTTTTCGTCGTTGTCGAGTGGAAACCTTGTATGTCCAAAACCGTTTGTTTTGTATTTTTCATTTTGAAAATGAACTAAACTAATGAAAACAGCCGATCTACAAGCACACAACGCCTCGCACCGCGATGCGTTGTGTGCTTGTAGATCTGCTGTTTTCACTACTTTTGTGTAACGAACGGCCTTGTATGATGAAGCAGGGCTTACATTTGAAACTTGGAGATACGAGGTTTCTGCCCGTCAGTGACGATTTACTTTGTTGGCCGCCCAGCCCCCAAAATGGAACGAAGGCCAACATTTTATTTTTTTCCAAATGGCCGGCCGGGAATGAACCGGCCGTTCGGGAGTTGTCCCGCTTTTCCCAATGGCCAGCACGTCCCTGGTAGCCGTAGAAAATGGCATCAGCTCTGTTTAGACCTGACAGATGGTCTCCAGACCTTGTTCCACGAGTCGTCATGGGGACCCTGTGATCTGGGGTGTCGTCATGGGGACCCTGCTGTGATATGGGGGCAGAAGAAGAGGCCACTGTCCATCTTGTAACTGAAATGATTCCTGACTGCAGGTCAAAAAGAAGTTTATTCTTTTTTGTGTGTGTGTCATTCATTGTCGAAACATGGATCCTTGTGGACTATCTGTAAATGTGTATTTATATGATGATGAAAATCCAATCGAATAAAAGGGGGATTTTATAACTTATTGTCTATTGTTTTGTGCTTTAAGGTGCCGGCTACATGAAGCTGGATATTTCTGAATCTAGAATTTTTTGGTGCTGTTGGGGCTTGCAGCCACACAAAGCTGGATATTTCGGCCGCAAAACTGGATATTTTTGAATATAAATAAGTGGAGAGATTGAAAAATATCCGATTCACTGGATCCGTGTAGACAGGGAACCCGGATATCTCTGAAGACTTTACTGTTTGTGTGCTTGTTAGATCTAGATATCTTTGTCGTGTGGACCTAGATATTTTATGTGATATTCTAAGTGCCGTGGGCATGTATTATCGGAATGTGTTGATAATACGTTTAACCTCTTGAAACCCTATTCTACCAGGGTTCCCCTAGGGATCTGTACTTGGTCCCCTAGATTTTTCCCTCTGCACCAAACCTCTTCACTGAAATGAGTTTCTCTCGGCCATGCCTTTCCGCCTGGCGGAGACAAAAATCCTTTGAATATGCGTAAACCCAACCGTCTAAGCAGGATCTGGGTCAAGTTACTTGTAATAATAGGAAGCTGAAATCATGAATGATTGTAATGCCATGCTGGGTCTTTGTGTTGCGTAGCTTACTCTGTCTCCCTGTCCTATAAATGGTCCTGTAATCTCATTAACAGATTAGTTTCAGCCAGCCTCTCCATTCAGTTGATTGTCAATTACCTCATCTGATTAACCAGGAAATGAAGAGGATGAAGAGCCAACCAAGAAGTTGACAAAGGTCAGAGGGGAGAAGGCCAACCAAAGAAATGCTGTTATAGTACTACTGTATTGTACTGTACTGCCCTACAAAGGCAGAGTGCAGTAACTACGTTTTCGGACACACCGACTTATTTGTGTCGCCCAAAGGTCAAATTAGCCTTCATGATATTGGGGGATGAACATTTAGCTCAAGAACAGTTATAGAATCAGTTTAATATCACTTTTATGACCCCGATTTTAGTGAAATTCTTGTACATAATTACTTCACTCTGTCTTTGTAGGGCAGTGTACTGTAGGGCCTACTGTACTATACTGTGTTGTAGTTTATGGGGATTAAATATGAGGTGGCATTCCAGACAAGATGTCAATTTCAAGAGTCAAGAAAATCAAAAGTGAAAAAAAAGGGGTACATTTTAGCAGGAACATGTCAAGTTCATCAAAGATAATGATACAATAAAGGAGGAAGTAAAAAGACGTTTTAAAATCCACATTGTTCTGCGTACTCTGCAGTGATGGGTAATGGTCAGAGAATTGCGGTCAGCAAATTATAAACATGCAAGTTTATTGTTTGTTTTAATTACTACAGTCCCCTGTATTAAATTGTATTGTATGTTTAATGTCCAGTGTATTTGTATTTAAGTTCTTACTGTTAATATAAGTGTTACTAAATGTATTGAAATTAGATACTGTACAAATGTTACACTGAATACTAATAATATCCCTTAAATGTGTCACTATTATAGGCTATTTTAGTGATGGGGTTTACAGTATAGTAGCTACTGGTGATGAGAGTAGATGTAGCCTCCTGGAGCTGGTGTGGAAATTAAAATTGCCCACACCTGTGGTAGATTCCCAAACAGTATTGGATGGACCAGATCTGCTACCCACATTATGTGTAAGTGGAAAACTTGTTTTAACAAGTTGTTTGTGATTATGAAGTGCCCATGCCGTTGGCGTTGTGTGTGTACTGTAACTACTACAGTAACTACTGTTACGTGTAAACTGCCTTAAAGCTGTATATTCTTTGTGGTCACAGGGATGTGCTGAGTCTCTCATGTCTTTGGAGATAGCCTGCTATGATATTTTTGTAGGAAATGTGATGTTTTAAATGGCTGTCTTTGTAACCGCTTGTTAATGGTTTCCACAGTGGTGTCGGTTCAGCAAAAGCTAGGGTATGGCAAAGATGGGAGTCCTCGCGAAAAAAATCGTGTTTAGTAATTTCCCGGTTTCTACGGTTTCTTGGGCTGGATATGGCAGCCTTGAACGGTTGGTTGTTCAAGTGCAGCTAAACTTGGCATGTTGGTAAACGTGTCACAATTAACAATAATGCATTGCACCTGTGCAGCTGACCTGCTGTCAAGATGGGGAGGATATAATTATAATACCTTGTTACATTTTACATTTGTAGTTATTTTACTGTAATTTAACAACATAATAACCAGTCCAGCACAGATAGACAAAGAGACATTCATGGATTTAAAAGTAACTTTTATTTCCCCCACTGGACCAGCTGCATAGCTACCCCTGCCATACCCAATTGACTGGGTTTCCATTACAAACAAAGAGTAGAAGGCTTGTGGTGAGAGTCGAGGTACCTCAACATAGCTTTGCATTTGACTATCATATCATGTATGGTTATTTGGTGCCACACAAAGGAAAAGGTGTTTGTCAATTGCTACAGATGTCAAAGTGCTTTTGTTTCATACCTGATTGATTGATTGATTGATTGATTGATTGATTGATTGAAGGCTTTATTAGAAGTTTGCATAGAAAAGGGTACAGTTTCATGACGGTACAGTTCACTGGTACAAGGTCAACTAAAAGAAGATCCTAGAAAGCACTTGGCTTATTGACAGGAAACCAAAGCATCTCATATAAAATGTACCTATGTAATTGTGGGTTGGATAAACACATATAAATCATATATAGGCCTACTGTAGTGTAGACATAGCTACAGTATAGGTTTGTACATATTATATAAAGTTTATTACACATACAGTATATACAGTACTAGGTCTTTGTAGAGAGTATCTCACAATCTCCCAGAAGCATGGTTTGATTACCGCCTGGGCCCAGGAGCCCAAGAGCTCAGGGCTTTGGTCAGTATAATTTTTGAGCGGTGCTAACCGCTCCTACGTCTGGCGTTGTGTGTGTTGGAGCACGGATCTCCATGTATGGAGATAAGTTATAACTGACGTCACGGACTATTTTTGAAAAATCATGAAAATCTTTGAATGTTTCAAATCCTTCTGAGGTTTTTTTGAAAAACCTATGTTTCTGAGCTCAAACCTTTTCATTTGAAGGACCCCCAAAATGTTATGTATTTGGCCACGGAACCCCATCTCAAAATATTGAGTTCCAGAGACCCCCCCCCCCAGAAGCAAAATTTTAGTTACAAATGTTCGCTTAAAAAACACATATATTCAAAGATTTGCACACATTTTCACGACTTTTCAAAAATAGCAGATCTACAAGCTCGCAGCGCGGCACTCGGTGCCGCGCTGTGAGCTTGTATATCTGCTATTTTCAATAGCTAAAGTATATAATAATTAAGGCCCCTCCCACCACCTTGGGCCCCAGTAACTCAGTCCCACTTTCCTACCCCTTGTGACGCCCCTGGTCGTGTTTGATACCACGTGAAGTGAGCACCGTGTGGTAAGATCTGGTATCACACATGCAGGTGCCATTTTTTTTGACAAAGGCACAGCCATTAACAGAGCCCCAAACATCCCACTGAAAACGTCATGGTAACCTCCGTAAGATTGAGATATCACAGAGCGATGACAGTGTGTGTCATCGCATCATCAGTGACACATCTGGGAATCCATGTGACAGAATAGTCTCCATATATGGGCATGTTATGTCTCGCGTCCAAAGTCTACCCACAGGGCAATTCTGTTATTGGATTGGATAGAATTGCCCAACAGTCCATATTTAGGCAATGAATTTGTGCTACGTCTGTGCTTACATCACACCAGGCCTATGCCTACAGTATATAACTGTCCAGCAGGCCCCCTCATCATCTCTAGCTACCCTGTGGTGATTACAATTGCAATTAATCTGTCATACTATTACTTTTCTCTCTATCTAGTACGTAGAACAATATAGAAATGGAGGATATTGACGGCGTCCCTGCGGTCACGTTAGGTCACGAGTTTGGTTTGGAGGAGGATCCCCTCCCCGCTCGTTTCCTAGGCCAGAAGGAGAGCGATTTCACGTGGATCGAAAACGAAGACTTATGCGTCCTGGAAGGCGGACAGGCACCTTCATCCCTGGGAGACGCCATCGGTACGCCTCTAAATGGAGAGCGTCATGAGCAGTGCAACGGCCCATCAGACGCCGCCGACGCAGCCGTCTCCACCGCTGACGGCCTGCAGGAGGAGCCGGAGGCCCTGCGCCAGTGGAAGGAGCAGCAGAGGGGGAGGCTGGAGGCCCTGGACGCCAGATCCCGCCAGGAGGAGGTAGAGTGGAAGGACAAAGCGATCGTTGAGCTGGAGGAGTGGCACACCAGGTACAACGAGGAGGTCCAGATGGCCAAGGTCACCAGGGCGGCCGAGAAGGCGGCGGTTTCAGACCTGGACGAGAACAAGCCGGGGACCGCGTGGGAGGAGGTGGCGCGGCTCTGCGACTTCAACCCCGAGTCCAGCAAGCATGCCAAAGACGTGTCGCGCATGCGCTCGGTCCTCATCTCGTTGAAGGAGTCTCCGCTGCTCCGCTAGGCAGGTTGCTGTCATCATAGACATAGAAAGGTAGATGCCTCCTTCGGCTAGGGGGCGTATGCATTTAGCAACCAAGGGAATCTTCATCACTTCCGTGTTCATTGCTTCCGCGTGTGTCACACATAGGGAAGTTGCCAGGCCAATCAGAGGCAGGGTCGGGTCTTTACGCTGGGTCTTTACAGCTGAGCACCGCAACATCGGAACTGGCTCTGTTGAATTGAATTGTGGTCCTTGGATAAGTCTCGGAAAAGTCGCGCTGTGATTGGCCAGTAGTCACTTTGACTGACAGCGTTCCTTTGGTTTTTCCAGAAAGTCCGGACTAGAACTTTTGCACATCGCTCCAATTAACTGCAGAGGCGACCAAGGCATCTAGCTCTTTATATCTGTGGCTGTCATTAGTGTTGTTGCCGTGACAGGGCAACCAGAGTATAGTACTTGTCCGACTTTCTTTATTCAATCTTCCATCTTTCCAGAAACTTTATTTTGCAACGCTACTCCTCCTTCCACGGTTTTGGTGGCCTGCACTTGAGCCATGTCTAATTGACCGGCTTCATCGGAAATCGTGTACTTGGATTTTGCTAAGAGATACGTTTTATGGTTTAATTTATATTAATTTATTAGTGACTTGAATAGGAAAATGCAAAACATCAACTTTTCCCAAAAATGCCCACGTTTTAAAAGTACTTTACTAGCAATTCTGTCCTATATATAAGTCATATACTTAAGATAAAATACATACATTTCATAATTTGTAGTTTAGAAGTTCTGTATTTTGGTATTTTGGTATTTAGGGGTAACATTTTATGTGCTGAAACTAAATACCACCAACCTGGCTGTGTGGCAATAAAAGTAACTTGAACTTGATTTAGATATTGATAGCAAACAATTAGGATTTGGACAAACCTATGTAGTTGTAGGTTGTGGGGTAGTGGAGGGATACTGTAGCTGGAGCAATCTTTCTTTGCCTTTTTTGAGCGGTGGTAAACTGCTCCATAGAGTGGCTGGCTGGGTGTGTGTCTGTAGCCTTTTTCCTCAGCGTTTTGCCATAGTAAAACGTGTGTGTGTAGCATAGCCTGTACATCCTATCCTAGACTCAAATCCTAGTCTGAAGACGTTATGCAAGCACGACCACCGCTCACTTCACATTGGGTGTGATTTCTTTAAGATAATAGAGAGTGGAAGGACAGGAAACCAAGGTCTGCCTTCTCTCTGAGAGATTTGTGTTCAAATCTAACTCCAGTCTGTCTTTGGGGTTCAAGGTGAACCAAGGCAACAAACAGGCTTTCCAGGTCTGTACCTCAACTCTCTGACCATGATGATCTCTCCATCCCACAAGAGGAGAGTGAGGATCTGTGTTCCATGCCATTTCTGTCTCTGCGGGTGCATTGAGTAGTTGGGTGAGTTCCAGAGACTACTGGGGCTCATCTCTCAGCCACGGCCATTCTGTAGGTCCAATCTGCCTTCTCTGGAAAATGCCCATGGCGCTGCAAGGAAGGGAAAGAGGCACTGGAACACACACTGCAGCAGGAAAGAGGAGCTATGGACACTGCAGAGCTCTGGATAGGGAGTGCAGAACTCTGGATGGGGAGTGCAGAACTCTGGATGGGGAGTGGAGGGCAGCAGGGACCCAGGAGTCCTGACCTGCTGTCACCTAGTCTGCACTCTCACATTGCATCACATTCACACCCTGGGAAGCCAATATGGGAAGTTGCATTTTTAGTTTGTTTGTTTTTTGGAGTCTATAATTTTTTTATCTAGAATTAAATAAACGTTGAAATGACAGTCTGAGAGAGAAGGATGACAACCCAGGGCAAAGCCAGGAAAGGCAAGAAGTGCACCACCTACATAAAATGTGTTCTCCGCATTTGACCCAGGCGTGCGCTCGGGAATCAGTGGTGCTGATCTAATCTCCCAGTGGCATTGGGTCAAGTTGTGCAGTACCCGTTGTATCCGTCTGTCTGTCTGTCTGTCTGTCTGTCTCTTTTATGCCCATATATGGTGTTCCGTGTCCAGGCCAGTCTGTGATTTGGGCACTGTAGTGATGTCAGGTCAGTCGGGCATTGTTTCAGCATGCGGCTGTTAACCATGGTGGCGACACTTTTTAGTATCAGATGTCAGCATGCAGACAGACGGTCAGACGGCGAATGGCAGACACATTCGGTAAATTAATAGTTAGATATCTTCTCTATTCCCAGACCATAATCACTACAAAAGTTACAAACTGTAACAGGCAACTGTTACAGTTGCAACTAAACTGTCTTCAGTGGTGGAAGTAACTAAATACATGTAGGCTACTAAAGTACATGTCATTTTCTATACTTTTACTTCTACATTCTCAGAGGCAAATATTGTACTCCACTACACTTTGAAATTTGAAAACTTAAGTTACTTGTTACTTTGTAGATTTTGAATGTTATTCCAAAACATACATTAACCACGTCAGCCCTGTATAGAGCTACATTCGAAAGACGTGTTGTGAGCTTGTAGATCTGCTATTTCCAAAGGATTTGTATACATTTTTATAAATGTATTAAAAAAACTGTGAAATGGGACATTCTGCAAAATGAGTACTTTACTTTCAGTGCTTAAGTATATATTTTAATGCGAATACTTTCTTACTTTTAATCAAGTAAAGTTTCAATGCAGGACTTTTATTTGTAACAAAGTATATTACTATATTACTATATTACTTAAGTACAAAATGTGAGTAGGCCTACTTCTTGATGGTCACTCTTCCCTGCTTGACAGACAGAAGCTGATGTTGCGCAGAATGCAGCCAGACTCAGAGCCATGCAGAATGCAGCCAGACTCAGAGCCATGCAGAATGCAGCCAGACTCAGAGCCATGCAGAATGCAGCCAAAGCAGAGCAGAATGCAGCCAGACTCAGAGCCATGCAGAATGCAGCCAGACTCAGAGCCATGCAGAATGCAGCCAAAGCAGAGCAGAATGCAGCCAGACTCAGAGCCATGCAGAATGCAGCCAGACTCAGAGCCATGCAGAATGCAGCCAGACTCAGAGCAGAGCAGAATGCAGCCAGACTCAGAGCCATGCAGAATGCAGCCAGACTCAGAGCCATGCAGAATGCAGCCAGACTCAGAGCAGAGCAGAATGCAGCCAGACTCAGAGCAGAGCAGAATGCAGCCAGACTCAGAGCCATGCAGAATGCAGCCAGACTCAGAGCAGAGCAGAATGCAGCCAGACTCAGAGCAGAGCGGAATGCAGCCAGACTCAGAGCCATGCAGAATGCAGCCAGACTCAGAGCCATGCAGAATGCAGCCAGACTCAGAGCAGAGCAGAATGCAGCCAGACTCAGAGCAGAGCAGAATGCAGCCAGACTCAGAGCCATGCAGAATGCAGCCAGACTCAGAGCCATGCGGTCTGATTGCAGCAGTGGTTTGGCAGCAGACCCTAAAAGATGAACGCCTCTTGATTCCCTGATGCAGTGAGACATCTTGTGGGCAAGTTTAGGTATTGCATTTTTTGAAAATTGCTATTTCCATGAACTGTATTCCTTAATTAAGATAACCCTGTTTCAGACTGTGTGGTGTGTAGATATCTGTATAGATGAATTAGGAAGCACATTTTCTATTTGTGTGTCAATAAGGTTACAATTAGCAAACACACTGTGCACAACAAGGGATAAGAGAACCTTCTTCCCGTTTTGGACCCTTCAGGTTCCTATGAAGAGGAGGTGGCCACAGAGTTGTATAATTACGACCGCCAGGTCGCAGTTACTATCAAAACCTCCACTGGCTGTCAGTCAGTGCAGTCACAGCACGTCACACTTTTCCCCTACTCATATCTCTGCCACCGTTGCCCCGATACATGCAAAACTTTGCACACACACACACTCCTTGGCTGCCAAACCACAACCGCCACCCCTCATTTCTCACATGGCCCTTTTCTAGCGCCACCATGAGCCCGATTCTTGCAAAACACATTTTTGGACACTGCTCCTACAGATTTTGCCCTAAAATCACACAAAGCTGTACACAGTATGTGTTCAGTCATGTCATCAACATGGATATGTTCCATACTTCCATTTAGCTACACCATCAGGCACATTTTGTACACATTTGTATATACATGTGACCTGACGGTTGCTTATTTCCCTCCCGCTTAGGGAGTCTTACTGGTATAATATAACTGGTTGTAATGTAATGTGAGATGAAAAGTAAAGCTGTATCAAAAGATTATCTGCTCCATCCGGTTGTTATTCTTATTCTATGTTTAGAGTCGTTCTCTACCAACACGAACCCCCTGTTATCCCACTGAGAGAGGGGCATCAATTGGGTATGGCAGGGGTATGCAGCTGCCATACCCTGGGTCCAGGGGGGAAAATAAAACGTACTTTTAAATATAAATCCATGCATGTCTCTTTGTCTATATCTGCGCTGGTTATTATGTTGTTAAATTACAGTAAAATAACTACAAATGCAACATTTAACATTAATGGTCACTTTAACAAGGTATTATAATTATATTCTCCTGACAGAATGGTATATTCCCAGGTTACGCAGGTCAGCTGCACGGGAGCAATGCATTATTGTTAATTATGGCACGTTTTACTAACATGCCAAGTTTAGCTGCACTTGAACAACCATTCAAAACGGGGGGAAAAAGTTAATGTTAGACCTACTTCTTAAAATAAATGTATCGTGCCTGTTGCTAAGGTGTTGCAATATGACTGGTGTCTTGCACACGTGCAAGACACCAGTCATGTTGCCATACCTTAGCTTTTTTCTGAACTGACACCACTGAAGGGAGGGCCTTCAAAAGTAAATAAATGACCGAATCAAATGGATGAGAGTTAAGATTGCATCCATGAAAACCCCATCTCAAAGAGAAATATTGCCTTTACATTTGACAGCATTTATGCATTTGCTTTAAAGGTGATACACCATGAAAATTCACTTTTCCTATTTTAAAACCTTTTTTGGGGGTCCCACTAGCACCTTCTATCCTCACAAAGTACCATTTCAGACCGTTGTGTCTTTCTCTGGTTTTGGGAAGGTGGAGGTTAAAAGCATCCCACGGGTTCTCAAAACAGGCTGTCCAGTTTTGCTGCCGTTTGTGACGTCATAAACGGCCGTTTTTGAAGAAAGATTTTTTTTTTTTTTTTTTTTTTTTTTCAGTTCAGGCCAAAGGTGGTACTGCAGCTGAAAATGTTCTGAGAGCCATTCAAAAATGAGAGGCTCTCTATTCAGGAGTGGTAATTTAGCCTCAAACCTTTTGAAAAACGTTTTTGGGACATAAACAATATGACATAAATACTTTTTAAATGCATGGTGTATCACCTTTAACAGCTTTTGTAGTCTTTACATCGGGTTACATCAGGTCTCCACCTAAAGAACGAAATTGTTTTAAAAATAATAACACCATTTCATTGTTTCCCTCCCCCAAATTCCAGATCTTATGGCCACGTAGAGAATGTGGGATGGTGCTGGATTGCATGGCATTCATCTCATCTTCCCAGTGGGCAGCCTGACGGAATTCTCTTTGGATAGTAACCCAAGCCAGAATAAACTCCAGCGCTAAATTTACCCACAGACAGTGTGTGTGTGCGCGTGTGTGTGTGTGTGTGTGTGTGTGTGTGTGTGTGTGTGTGTGTGTGTGTGTGTGTGTGTGTGGTGTGCGTGCGTGTGTGCACGCGTGCATGCACACGGCACCAACATGGGAGGGTCTCATCAGTGGTCAGAATAATTGAGGCATAGTGAAAGCATCGAGAGAATAGCTAGAGGAAGAAAAACAGAAGAGATACAGACAGAACATCTAACTGCACCTAACCTTCATCAGACAGTCGGGTAGAGCAGCTGAAGGACAACTGACTGTTGTGTTCACCACTGTTGTGTGGATCTACATTTTGTGTTCATCTAGGTTTACTTGTGCGAGCATGGCGGACAGAAGCATCCAATAAGAACACTGCTCCTGAAGCCATCCACCGCCGCCAGGTTGTAAGGCCACCGTACGGGAGCAGATGAACTTCAGCCTGGGCTTCAAGCCGCTGGAGGCAGGGGACTCTGGGCCCGGCGGTAGGACTGTCAACCATCATGGACTTTACTTGACTATTGTTATTGTCATACAAATAATGATTATACTGTAATGATATAACTTTGAAACTTACATTTCCTTTGTAAACATAGATTACACAGGGCAGATATGACTAATGACGTCAATGACAGACAAAATTGGTACCAATAACTCCAATAAATAATCTACAGTGACCAAAATAGGCCATATTAAATAGCTGCATACTTTCAGAATGTTTAAGAATTAAACCTCGGTTCGAAGTGAAGCGGTGACATTTTATTCTATGTGTTCTAGAGCTATGAAATCTGTGTTCTAGATCTATACTTTCTATGTGCTTTAGTTCTATATTTTTATGAATTCTGAATGAATGAATGATTTTGTCTGGAGGGCCAAATTGTCATGTGAAGCTTGACCAATCCTCAATTCTGCATGCACGGTACATGTACGGGACAGACAAAGCCACTCCTTGGAAGCGGCTTTCACCGCTTCAAAAATGGTGGAAATATCACCCGTCACATCTGCTTGCTAATATCTGCTATGAATGGAAACCATTCTTTAATCTCAAATAATCAGGGATGTAGTGGGGGGGGGGGACGCGGGGTACAGAGTGCCCACACTTCTCTCAAGTCAAGTCAGTTGATATTATATTTTCAGGTCGTTCTGACCCAGCAATTGGTTGAAATAGGCTCGCCAGCCGTGCTGAAATGAGCATGACTAACAGCAGATGGTATTATAAGATTTGAAAATGGATTAATTAATTGGAAATATCAGTTGTGGAGCTATTTTGCATGGGAATTTTGGCTGATGATCCGGTCATCAAATTATTGGTTGAGAACCACTGGTCTAAGGCTATTTAGAAAAACGTTATGTGCACGCGCACGGACGCATGTGCATGTGTGTGCACGCGCGGTGAGTGCCCACACTTCCAAATTTAGCACTACAACACTGCAAATAATTGAATTCAGGCCATTATCTTATGTAATGGTTGTGTCAGGCCTGCCCGGCGGTGGAGGAGGAGCCATGGACCACCTGGAGAAGCAGCTGATCTGTCCCATCTGCCTGGAGATGTTCTCCAAACCAGTGGTCATCCTGCCCTGCCAGCACAACCTCTGTCGCAAGTGTGCCAACGACATCTTCCAGGTGAGAGCGGACTGTGTGTGGGCGTGTGTGTGTGCGTGCGTGTGTGCGTGCGTGCGTGCGTGCGTGCGTGCGTGCGTCCGTGCGTGCGTGCGTCCTGACGCACTTAGAACAACGGACTCACTCGCTACCTTTCGCCGTGGACTGAAGACTCACCTTTTCAGACTCCACCTAAACCCTTAGCACTACAGTTAAATCAATGACCATACATGAAGCTAGTTAGCATTTGTCTTTTTAGGTTTCTTTAGAACTTTGATTATATTGTGTTTTCTCTAGATAGATATCCATTTACATTGTTATATTGCTGTTAATGTACTGACCTATTGTCTTGTTTATTATTGTGATGTTGTATCTGCTTATTGTAAGTCGCTTTGGATTAAAAGCGTCTGCTAAATGCCTAAACTGTAAACTGTGCGTGTGTTATGAGTTCAAATATTGTCAGTCAGTCAGTCATCCAACAAATTAACCACATTACTGGAATTCCTATTTATCTTTTCAAAGGCTATTTGTTCATAGCACACACGTACACACACACATACACACACGTACACACACTTGTATGATTTCCACCCAGCCATGTTGCCTACAGCAGTGTTCTCAACCACTGTGCCTGGGGACCTTTGGTGTGCCCCTGAGAAGGGTCAAGTGTGCCCCTTGAAACTGCTTGAAAGCCAGTATTGTATTTATCATTTTAAAAATTAATTTAAACTAGTGAAAACAGCCGATCTGCTGTTTTCACTACTGTTGTGCGACAGCCTTGTATGATGAAGCAGGGCTTTGCTTTGCGAAGAAACGTACACATTTGAAACTTGGAGATACAAGGTTTCTTCCCGACAGTGACGATATTTACACCCCCGTATTATGTTGGTGTGGCCATGGATTCTTGGGACATGAAAAGTGTGCCCATGCAGAAAGAAGGTTGAGAAACACTGGCCTACATTACCGTGTTTAATCTGACCATACTGAGTGCCAGTGTGGAGACTGATGGTTCTGTGGGGATCAGACAGTTGCTGCTGAACCCCAAGCAGCTGTCTCTGTTTTGGGCTATGAAGAGGGAACCCAAACGCTTGTCTGGTTGTCTGTCCAGCAACAACAGATGAGCAGTAGAGTGATAGGAGCACAGAGGCTGTGTGTCCATGTGTGACAATAGGGGTCTGTTTAAGTGTCCTTAGAGAAATTGCAGAGCCAACCGCATTAACCACTTGAACCCTAGCATCCCTCTTCTGGAGTGTACAGTGTTTGGAGAGAATAACTGATCTACAATCTCACAACTGTGACCTTATAGAGTGGCTATTTGTCAGGAGGAAAACGGGACTCGGGACTCGAACCTGCAACACCTTAGGGCCACGGTGCACGGACTGCTACACCATCAGTCTGGGCCTTATGTCTAGTTTTGAGCTAAACACAGCCTACTTGGGAATTTACTTAGACTTGCCCTTCATTCATTCCTTGTTACTTATGACTTCTGCAGCAGTCTTCTGTTTTGTAGCAGCTACGCACAAACCACACAATACAAGAGCTCTGTGCGTGCGTGCGTGCGTGCGTGCGTGCGCGACATTGCAGGTTTGTTTATGTAACTTTGCTCAGATAATTACATTGACATACTGTAGAAGGGTAATATTATTACATTGTAAACAGGTGTTACCATTACAATGATGATAGGTTCTGTTCCAATCAGGTCAAAGAGTGTCATGGTGCTGTTATTGTCCATATTGGAGTATTTTATATATAATAGAGAGCGGACCAGCCCCGCCCCCAGCTATCATTTCTATGCAAGTGCTCAGTGGCGTTTTGAAGCATGCAAGTAGCTAATCCAGGTGCATTCTGGGGGAAATTGGTCTCTACCTAGAGACCAAAATGTTTGACGTCGAGACGTAATGACGTCATGAACGACGTCAACGTCCATTGAACCCTATTGTAGACCCCAGCGGCGCGCTCTTATGCTCGTGCATGTATGTTTCACCCCGCCTGAAATTCCAGCTTTGGCCAGTAGGGCGGCCGCTTCAATGTTTACAAGCCGTTCTGGGGGCTTGATATTGGCCCACTGGAAAAGGCAGATACTAATAAATCATAACATTTGTACTAGAGGATGTAAAATTACCCTATACTATTCTATGTCAATATGGTTTTGACATGGTACGGTCTATTAAAAGATCTAATTCTGTTGTTTTGTTGCCAAGCAACTACACAAAGAATGACTTCACCATGGCATCAGCTCATCAGCTTAGCTAAATGAGAGGTTTGTCTGTGATGTGCCAAACATGTGCTCACTGGCTTCTGTTTTAAGTAAAAGTAGAACATAGAAAAGAAACACTCCGTTACATAAGTAAAAAGTACAAAAGTGGCATCAAAATGTACCAAAAGTAAAAGTGCTCATTATGTAGAATATGCAGTTCACAAGTTATATGTATAAAATGTAGTACAAGTTCACAGCTTCCCCTTGTGTCTCAAATTGGGATTTTGCAACATCCAAAGGTTAAACATATTAGTAACACAGATCTGTATTGTTTGTTGTTACATTTCCTTTAAAAAAAAAAAAAAAAAGAAGTGCTGTAACTTCAACCTGTGTGTTGGCTGATATGGATTTGGTCTTTTATTAAGTGGATGTGACAGTGTGTTTACACCCCCCACTGCTCCTTAAAGGGCCTACACCATGCTTTTAAAACTATATTTTTGCCAGAAACATGAAATGGGTAGGCCTACATAAGCAAATGTCGGTCTGTCCGGGTTTTCTATATAAAGGGTATATATGATGATGACATGATGATGACATGCCTACAAAAGGCATGATGTCATAAATGATGATGACAGACAGGGGGTTGGCAGAACCGGGGTCTGGCACAACCAGGTTGACCTGGTCTAGTTTGTATAAATATATGCTCAAAATTGAGTCTTAGACAGGTTTTAACCCTCAACAAACACTCTGACCATTCCTTTGTTTGTTCTAGCTCTACTATAATGAGGCTCTCCAGCTGCAATACCAAAAACGGCCTCTGTTTGCTCAGTGGCGCATCTAGTGGGGTTTTTCCAAAGAAAAAAAAATTTTTTTGAAAAAAAATTTTTTTTTGAAAAAAAAAAAAATATATATATATATATATATATATATATATATTTTTTTAAACAGAAACGTGTGTGACGTCACACGCGTCAATTCTCAGAACAGCACTGTTCTGAGAGCTTCTCATCTCTGTCTTCCCAAAACCAGAGAAAGACACACTTGTCAGAAATAGGACTTTGTGAGGATAGAAGGTGCCAGTGGGACACCAAAAAAAGGTTTTAAAATAGAAAAAGTGAAAATTCATGGTGTAGGTCCTTTAACTCCTCTCTCAGTAAAATACACTTTTCAGCCTTCATTTCTTCAGCTCCTGTAGCAGCTGTTCCATCATGCAGGGCTGACATCTTAGCAGCACATGGATGATATGCTGTCTCCATGCTCCAGACCCACGTGCCTTTGAGCTTTGTGCCCAAAGTCTTTACTAACGCCTGCTGAGCGCGCAAGTACTGCGTTCGGCTGCGTATGTAGGCATAGGTAGCCATGTGTGTTTAAGCCCGTAGCCCTATCAGGGACCAGTATTTCTGGCAACGTCATCATTAACAGCCAGTGAGGGACCAGCTTTCCTGGTGATGCCAGTGGTGATGTCACTGGCATCGCCAGTGGTGATGCCAGTGGTGAACACACCTCATGGCGCGCCCTGCTGGCGCAAGTTGGCACAAGACGCAAGTTGGCACGTCGACATAGTGCAGTCCTAGTTCTTTCTTTCTTCCTTTCTAGTTTGTTTTTTTGAGTGGTGCCAACCGCTGGTATGTCTGGCTTTGTGTAGCCTGGCTCCAGCCAATAGACCCGCCCACTCTCTGAGTGAACTGCATCTCTTGGTCTGGATGTGTCATATGACGTGGCTCTTGCTAACGAAAACCTCTCAAACCGAGCGAAACCGACCAATGAATTCAAAGCAAGAGAGAGGGGGGGTGGGGTGAAAATCAACAGAAACATTGGAGGGAGGGGTGGCTGCGTGGCTCACCAGAGTTCTTAATTGCTCCCTTTGAACTTCAAAAGGGCAGTCATTGATTGAGCCATACAAGTGTCGAATAGCTCGTTAGTGATTCTCTCTAATCAGTGAAACATCAAAGACAGTGACCTGTTGGGTGCATGTCATTGAGGGGAGGGGGAGGAGGGATTGTTTTGTGTGCAAAAGTCAAACACAACCCCTCCCACCAGATCGCTTGTGATTGGGAATTTCAAATTTGAAATCCCCTCCCCTTTTCAATCAAATAGTATGCAGACAGGCTCAGACTCTTAAGCTCCAGCGTAGAGTCTTGAAATCAGGCTAGGCTTTGTGTGTCCATATGTGTGTCCGTGTGACGACGGAACTCAGTGAATGGAGATAACTAACGTCACGGACAGAACGCCCATACAAGGAGATATGCACGTGTGTCATGTTTGATAGAAAGCGAAGTGAGCACCACTTTGCACAGGTGCAATTTTGAAGCGGTGAAAGCCGCTTCCAAGGAGTGTCTTTTTGTGTCCCGTTCATGTCCATATATGGTCATTCCAGTGCAGAATGAACAGGTTTTATCTGTCCCGTACATGTGTGTCCCGTTCATGTCCATATATGGTCATTCCAGTCCAGAATGAACAGGTTTTATCTGTCCCGTACATGTGTGTCCCCTCATGTCCATATATGGTCATTTCAGTCCAGAATGAACAGGTTTTATCTGTCCCGTACATCCAGAATATGTGTGTATCGTCCGTCCCGGTTTGATGATTGGATGATTAAAAATGTCCAATGAGACCATACTTTGAGGATTGGTCAAGCTTCACATGACAATTCGGCCCTCCAGATAAAATCATTCATTCATTCAGAATTGAAAGAATGTATAGATCACAGAGTTCATAGCTCTAGAACACATAGAATAAAAGTTCACCGCTTCACTTCGAACCGAGGTTTGATTTTTTTAATAATACTTAGACTAGGGGTTCCCACAGCATTTCATTTTAGAATGGAAGTCAGTGGAGGTCAGATCAGGCCAAACAGCTTGCCCAAATACGGAGTAGTAGATGTGTCTAAAGCCATGTTTCCATAAGCTTATTCGAAAATAGGAAGCCAATTATCAGAAATTCGCATTAAGACAAAGCGAATTTAGCCTGTTTCCATTCGCGGGTGTCATTCGAATTAGCGACTGTCGCATGAGCTAATCGGGCAGATTTTTTCAGGCGGAACCGAGACGTGAGCACTGCACGTCTGACTGCTGTGACTCGATCGCTGCACAGTGCTCATCCTGCAAGTTTCAGCGTCCTCTGGAAGGTGGCCGATCTGCAAGCTCACAACGCGGCGCGGAGACGCGGATGCGAGCTGCTGTGAGCTTGCAGATCGGCCACTTTTGGCACGTAACACCGTGTGATGAGGAAGGGTTAGCCCACGGATGGCTTGACTCCGGGAGGTGAAAACGGGAGGAATTTACACACGGTCCGTGTCACTCCGTGGGTAACAAACCATAGGTTTGTTTTGTGGGCTAACGCTATACAATGGACGTTAAGCGGCAGGGGAAAGTGTTAAGTTGGAGGACGATATGGGCCCAGAACGTCATAATTTATTCGCATTTATTGGCTGACCCGTTTCCATTCACAAATGCACATTTAGTTTATTCGATAAAGCCTCAAAATCCACCTCCTAGTTTTTACAGATAATGAAAGTTTATTTGAATTTTGAAGTGTTTCCATAAAAATATTTAAGCGCAAAAGGCTTAATGCGCATTAACAATTTTGCTGCCATTTTAAACATAGCTGTAGTAAGCAGCTGCCAAATTGTCCTTACCTTTTAACGTGGGCACGCGCATGCATCGTGCACAATCTGTGCGCGACTCATCTAGTAGACCGTAGACTCGGTGACAAGCTTTCGAATAAAAAAAAATCGAACCTCTGTTCGAAGTGGAGCTGTGTGTGTGTGTGTGTGTGTGTGTGTGTGTGTGTGTGTGTGTGTGTGTGTGTGTGTGTGTGTGTGTGTGTGTGTGTGTGTGTGTGTGTGTGCAACAGCGCCCCTCCCTTAACATGTGTGGTCATAAAAGGTTACTGCAGGCTACATACAGACACGGAGACAGACAGACAGACAGACAGACAGACAGACCCACACACACCGCCACGTATAGGGAGCTTGTGTTCCACACAGCTCCAAAAACCCATTGAAATAGACATATCCGTTGCCACGCTGTATCCCTGCTTATCCGCCAGTGTTTACATGAAAAAACATTGAAAAAAGCCAACTGTGCGCTATGGTAACAAGTGGACACGTTCGCGCACAAAACGCACGATATGTGCGGGGATCATAATCCAGGCGTGTAGAGACTGGATCAAAGTTTCCAAACGCAAAAATCCGATTGAAAAACGAGTGTTCCATCGCCGAGTAGCTTTCTCTTCTGTTACACTGTAAACCAACGGAGGCGGGACTATGGCCCAGGCTCAGACCGGATACGGAAAGCTAGATCCGGTCCAGACCGGAAATGACCGGATACAGTTAGGGGGGCGGGCCTAAAGAGCCAGAATCAGCGAAAATCTGCGATAATACTTTTAATCCTTTCATAATGATTAAAGCTAATTAAACTTCCGGGATCGACGGGCATGGCACCGCGGTACAGCGGGAAATCTACGGTTTCTGCGGGGATTGCCCAGAATGAGTTAAGAGGCTTTATGGAAACACCATAGACTGGTCACATGGTGTCCCAAATCCAAACGGAAGCCAGGCCGTCAATTACATCTTGCCCTTATTGTTTGACCTGGGGGGGATTTGTTATTGTTTCAGTTGCTGTTGGTAGTCATGGTTTCCAGTTCCCACCTGATGTTGTGTGGGAGTTCTGACTGCTCGAGATCGTACTGAATCACTGCTAGCGTGCATAACGTCTTGAGACTCGGACTCAAGTATAAGACCTTTGTGTCGTTTCCTCCATAGAGGATGATACGATCTCCGACCACGCACATTGTGTACCTTACATACAGCATCAAAGATGTCTCTTTCCCCTTGGGATTAAGCTTCTTCCAGGACAACGTTTCTGGATTGAATTTCCACAGACCACACTTGGAAACGGAGCCACCCAACACGTACATCTCTCCATTGTAGGCAAAGGCTGAATGAGACCAAACACTTTTTGAAAGAATCCGTGCAGAACGTTTGTTCAGCCAGCAGTTTCTCTCAGTTTCAAACACTCTGATGTTGTGATACTGTGGCCTTCGGCCCCCAAATACAAACATCCTTGTCCCAATGATGGTGGCAGCGTGACGGTACGAAGGAGGTGCATTGGTGTTGATTAATGACCAGACCATTGTGGTGGTGTCCAACTTGTATGTGTCAATAATGGATCCAGTCAGCAGAGTGTATCCTCCATGGACATACATGACCTTCCCCAAGACACAGGCTGAGTGGTACTTCCTCCCCTTTGGAACAGTCCCAGAAACCTGAGTCATGATCGCCCATCTGTGGGCGTCGACATCAAATGCATAAAGAATGTTGCAGTTAGGCTTCCCTCCCCAAATGTAGACGATGTCTTCAATGAGCACAGCCGTGTGGTAGCGGCGTCTGGATGGAACCTCAGCAGGACGTTTTCCTCTTCCATTTGTGACTGCGGGCAACTTCCTCCAGCGCAAAGACACTGTGTTGAAGATGCACACATCAAGCTGATTGCTGTTGTTAATGTATTCTCCAAAGGAGTAGACCTTGAGCCTCACAGCTACAGCAGCATTGGATATCCCTGGTATTCCGTTCAGATGTATCGAGCAACGTAACATTTTACACAAAAGCAACAAATCTGAAGTTTCTAGAAGTGAATTGGATCAGAATGTTTTAGCTTCTGAATGTTTGTCTCTTTGACATTCCATTTTAAATGACACTGACATTGTTGTGATGATGATGTCACTCAAACTGAATGGCTATTTGACAAAACAAAGCACTGACATCAGTGCTTTGATGTCAGTTATTGACATATTTGGCCACACACACGCACACGCACGCACATGTGGCGGAGAGAGTCGCAGCCCCAGCCTGAAGCCTCAAAACTCTAGTATCTGCCCTCGTTCCATAGGGATATCCCTTTGGAGTAATGGTTAAGATAGTGGACTTTGACGCAGGAGACCTGGGTTCGAAGCCGGGTGGGGAGGTTCGGATCACCTCCGTTACACATACACACACACACACACACACACACGCATTGGCATTACCTAATAATGCATTGCAGCTATATATTAAGTTTGATTTGTGACTTCCCTTGGCTGGTCCCTTGTGTGGGTTGTTGGTGTCTCTCACCAAAGAGTCAGAAGCTTGGGTTGGCCAGTGTCGTTCAGTGTGGGGATTGACCAGAGACATCCCCAGCTCAGCCAGACAGTGGCAGTGGCTTGTAGATGGCTTGTAGATCTGCTATTGTAGATCTGCTATTTTTGAAAAAATCTGTGCAAACATTTGTGCAAGTCTTTGAATATTTCAAATCCTTCTAAGGTTTTTTGAAAACCTTAGATGTCAGTGGTGTGTCAGTGGTGCTCAAACCTTTTCATGTGAAGCCACGGACCCCCCAGAAGCAACATTTGAGTTACAAATGTTCGCTTAAAAAAATACATGTATTCAAAGATTTGAACACATTTTCCCCTTGTGACGCCCCTGTGTGATATCACCAAATCAACCACTCCCTACACCACCCTACCCCAGCTAACTTCTTTCTCTCCCCAGGCAGCGAACCCTCTGTGGCATTCTCGTGGCTCGTCCAGCATGGTGTCCACCGGCGGTCGTTTCCGCTGTCCATCGTGTCGTCATGAGGTCGTGATGGATCGCCACGGCGTCTACGGCCTCCAGAGAAACCTGCTGGTGGAGAACATCATAGACATCTACAAACAGCAAGAGTCTTCCAGGTGTGTGCAAATGAAACATGTGTGTGTTATGCAAGTACAGTATAGGGCTGGTCATCTTTGGTCATTTTATCGTCTAATCAGGCTTTTCTGAACACCCTGAACAGTTTTTAATTTGCTTCATTCAATATTTAGATATTTGATGTAAATGTTATCAGGCCCTCCAGGCCCAGGGCCTCTCCCCATAGACACCCCTTATAACTTCAAACTCCATTTTAACCATGATAGATTCATTAAAAACACACACAAAAAATGATATTTTTGGCAAATAGGTTTGGTGCTGTAGAGTGTGAAAAGGTCAAATTTACTAACATGAATCCAACAGACTGATGACAAAGCTTTCATGAATTCGATGAAAATCTGCAACACATTTATATACAGTATGTAGAGGGGGTCCCTGCTTTATCTCCCTCTCAGTTAAGGGGTCCTTGGCCTGAAAACATTGAAGACCCCTGGTTTAAGTGGTTTAATCCTATCTCATTTAATGCCTTTCATGCCTTATGTAACACTTTGAATCGCCTCTGTAGTTGCAATGTGCTATACAATTTAACTTGCCTTGCCATAGATCAGTAATTCAGCTTGCTCATAAACATGGAAACAATCTACTGAGCCAGTATATATCAGCTGGCTCTTCCATTGAAGAGTGCTGAAGCCCAGTCATGTGCTCGTGTGTTTACGCAGTAACACAAGTAAGTGAAAGAGAGAGGGTGAAATTATTTATGGTACGTAAACACTGTGGTCAGATGGGTCAGATGGGTACCAAAACATAACCTGGTACCAGGGTTGCCTCCTGACTCCGATAGCTCCAACAGGGCTCAGATATCGTTTACAAAACTTGAATCGAGGATGGCTTTATGCCAAAACCTGATTATACTGTAAATAGGCAAGTCCTATGTGCTGGCATTTACCCCACCCAGTCACTGGCATTTAATCACTTGCCAATTCCACATTATATTAATTGTATTGTATTGTATCTCCGGCACCATTGCCCCTATCCACGCCAAACTTTGCACACACTCCTTGGCTGGCAAACCACAACCTCCACCCCTGATTTCTCACATGACCCTCTTCTAGCACCACCACGAGGTTGCTTTTAATGCCACTTACAGGCCAATTTGTGTATACATGTGATGGAATTTTGGATCATATTCCATATGGATAAACAGTTTTCCCCAATCATAATAAAATACTCCACACAATGAATGAGACCACACCGGAGAATATGCGTTTTTTGGTGAAGTTTAGTCAGAGTTCAAAGTAAGAGCAAAATCACCCATCGTAGCTCTCTGAGTACAAAGCATAATGATTCACAGATATATGGAGTTTACAGAATACATTAGTCACATTCTGATTGGACAATTAAACATAACATGGATGGGATGTTGTTGTGACTGAGTCTCGTGGACTCAGAAGCCAAGGCTGTAGAATGTTTTGGCGTTTTTATTATCCCGTGTCCTGTACACTTTGACATTTCGCTGGTCAATCTTTCTGTCCCTGGAGTGGGGCAGATTCTCGTCTCGTGCATTAGTTATCAGATCAAAACATCATGGCATTGACTTTTAACACTGAGAATGATATCTATACCATGTTAAACAACAATAACATATTTTACTATCAACATGCGACCTGACAGTTGCTTATCTCCCGATTCAGGAGTCTTACTGGTTTGATTGTATTGTATTGTATTGTATTGTATTGTATTGTATTGTATTGTATTGTATTTGATACACTAATTAGGCACCTTTTCAATATCTGGTAGGTCAGGGTTAGCCTGATTTCAGACTCTGCACTGGAGCTTGAGTCTGAAGTTGTCCCTATTCTATTTGATTTAAAAGGGGAGGGGATTTAAAATTTGAAATTCCCAATCACAAGAGATCTGGTGGGAGGGGTTGTGTTTGACTTGTGTACACAAAACATTCCCCCTCCCCCTGTATGACAGGAATCAAGTTGTTGTCTTTGATGTTTCATTGATTAGAGAGAAGCACTAACGAGCTATTTACACTTGTATGGCTCAATCAATGACTGCAGTTCAGAACCCCTTTGAAGTTCAAAGGGAGCAATTAAGAGCTCTGGTGAGCCACCCCTCCCTCCACTGTTTCTGTTGATTTTCAAAAGTTAGACACACCCCTCCTCCGTCTTGCATTGATTTCATTGGTCGGTGCGCCAAGACACAGATAGAAAGAGACGCGTCATATGACAAAACCAGACCAAGAGAAGCAGTCCACTCAGAGAGTGGGCGGGTCTATTGGCTGGAGCCAGGCAAGGTCAGGGTAGGTTCGTTAGGGATCAAATGTGTGCCAATGTGAGTCAAACCATAGACAAGAGTAACGTGACGGTTTCCCTCCTGTCAAGCCTGTCATTTTCCAGAATAATATGCATGCACCTGTCAAAGCTTGAGCTAAACTCAACTTAATCTTTCTGGACTACAGGGCAAAGGTGACTGGTGATCAATGTTTTGGAAAACTTGGAGAAGCCGGGGATTGAATCCGCCTCATACATGCATGGCATGCGCGCGCTCTATCACTGAGCTACATCCCTGTGCTAGTGTGCTAATAATATGTCAAGATATTTTCATCATGACATGATGATATTCAAGTAGAATGGCAGATGATTAGAGACAGCTTTGGGGGTATTCTTTGAAGCAGAGGTCTTCAACAGGGGGTCCTCAAAGTTACTACAGGGGGTCCTCCAAATCTTTGTGTGATCATGCTTGATCACTTGAACCCTAGCATCCCTATTCTTAGAGGAACATTAGCCAAAACATAGCAGATCTACAAGCAATTCGAATTATTCGACCTCAAAGTATTTGAATAGTCCAATATTCGACAGGACCCGCCAAACTGTCAAATATTAAGTAAGCAAGAGGCAAACATTGTGAAAATAGCCGATCTACATGCATTGCTCACAACGCGACAATATTTATCTGCGGAACCGAGTCACATTAAATGTAATACCTACAATTCCAAGTGCTTGTCAGGGTGGGGGTCCCCAGTTCAAATGGTTAAATATATGAAAATGCACATTAATCCAACCTACACAGATGATGATAGTGCTGTCAAGTCTAAACTGTATAAGAAATAATCCATGTAGTCTACATTTTTAATCTGCAACACAATTTTATACGATATGTAGTGGAGGTCCCTGCTTCATCTCTCTCAGAGCTAAGGGGTCCTTGGCCTGAAAACGTTGAAGACCCATGCATTAGAGCAAGAACTGAAATGTACTGTATAGAGAAAAACAAATCCTCAATACTTTATTCACATTCACTCCACCTAGCTGGCCAGAGAAGGTGATGTGATGTTAGTTATGGTGGATGATTGGACCTGGTGTGGGGTGCCAACTAGAATATGGCTTGGGGGTTACATGTCTCCTTTCCGACATGTCTCCATTACGACACTAACCCTATCTCTTACCCTAACCCTAAACCTAACCTCTATGGAAGTGTTGCCACTCCGACAATAAGAAGTCAATGTCGGAGTGGCGACATGTCCCCGAGGAGGGGATATTTGGGAGCGATTAGTCCAGTCAGTGTTTTGAAATATTAACTCTGGACTCAACAAACACATGGGCAGCGGCAAAAACATAATCTGTGTCTCTTTGCATCCAGGCGGAAACAAGTCTTTTGTATGTTTAAGTTAAAGTTAAATGAACTGCAACTGGTGGTATGTTATTGCAATAATGACTGCCCACCAATAGAGGGGAGTATTGCATTGCATCACTGACAGTGCATGGCCTACTACTGCATGTGAGAAGGAAGGCCTATAGTTAAACTTTAACAGTATCATGTGTATACAAGACCACATGGAATTTCATTTCAAGAATAAGTGTTGAAAATGTACACCACAAAGTTACTGTTTGTGCTTAATCTTTATTTTTATGTTTTTTAATAACCTTGCACATAAACCTCTGAATAAGTACCCCAGCAAGCACGCGGTCAGGACTCCATGGGGGCCAGATCAAGTCAAACCATGACTAGTCAGATCTGGCCTAGAATATCACCTGATTTCAACCAACATAAATCCTGCCCACGAAAACGGACGTCCTGGATTAATCAGAGAGGGTCCGATCGAGGCCAGATAAATAACTAGTCAGATATGTCCCAGAATATAACCTTACATGCTAATATTTCAACTAACATTACAAACATTAACTATTATCCTATAGTCCATATGACATCAAGATCATCCCCATATGGGCTGTGATCTGGCCTATAGTTCTGAACGTCACCGGAGTCACCAGAGGACGTTATCATAACGTCATCATGACGTCTTTTGGCTTGTAATGTTGACAAAAGTGTTGACAATTTTGCACTAGACTGGGAATAATTCAAGTTGGGAATGCATGCTCCGCCGGTTATGCAATACCCATTGTACCCGTCTGTCTGTATCCCTTTTGCCCTTTTATGCCTATGGAGATCCCTAATGTAATCAGTATAGCCTAGGCCCCATATGGGCAAATCTATATATGGACATATGAGCATAATACGGCATATGGGCATTTCAGTCGAAGCAGCAGTTCTGGAGATATGGGCATACATGTACAAGCGCATACCCATATATGGGTATTGCGGTCAGATAGGTGGTTCTCCTAGCTTATATATGCCTCTATATGGGCATTTAGAATGAGCGACCGCCCCGCCCCTGTCCACTAAGTACAATAGACAGGTGACAGCGATGTCACATTCTCTTTCTATATTATATTTGTCAGTTTGGAGGTTCTGAACAAACGAATGAACAAAGAAAGTGAAGATATGATCGACTACAATTCTCATTATCACATCAGGCTGTTATTTCCCAAACGGAAGTGCATTTATTTAAATCAGTTTGACCAGAAGCAGGAATAAAATATATCCTCCCTGGCCGAAATAATGACAAGAGTGGGATATGAAAAACACAGGCATGGAATATTTTCATCTACAGTATAATGACATGAATATGGTTGAAAGTTGGTTTATTAACTGAGACTGTAAAGATCGATCCGCAAGGTGTCCGATTTTGACTTAGGCCACATTTGTTGCTTAGGTTTAAGTCAAGGCCTACATAGTAAATTCCTAGTGCTCATTTAACTAGTGTAAAACGTTAGTCCCTCAGTGCCAGCCAGCTAGAATTAAATCATATAGTTCCTAGGCATACAAATCAGCAGAGGCTGAATGGCCACACCACTGTGTTGCTTTAACTTATTTGTGCATGTGACACACAGCACACACACACACACACACACACACACACACACACACACACACACACACACACACACACACACACACACACACTCACACAGACACAGATGAAGGCATGCAGCATGGGTCATGGCCGGGTCAGCATTCATTTAGGCTGGATTTAGACTGCAGTCAAATCTGAATCTGATTTAGTTCTCAAATCCAATTTTTTGGCCCGACTGACTGTTCACACTGCATTTGCAAGTGACCAGATTTGATCTTTGTGTTCAGACTGATTTTAACAACGTCAACCCAAAGCCACCCTGCGTCGACATATCTGCTTTGGTTACCGTGGTAACAACGTAAGCGCCATGACTTTTCTCTCTTTATGTGTTTTTACATTTTTAAATTTTCCTCTGACATTGCAGTTAGGACCTTGTGAACCCATTTTCTGCCATGCTGTGAGATATGTCTTTATATATTGCCTTAATTGCTCCTGTACATTTCTCATGTACTGAGGCATCCCCCCCAAAGTGCTAGAAGGCGTTGAATTTCTCTGCATGTCCACAGAATGCTGCTCACCATTTCTTCTGTAGTGTAAAACATATGCAGAACAGTTTTATTTTCATTACACTCGTTGCGCTCTTGTAAATCAAAATGCAATTCTCGTGCTCCGTAATGACATCAGTGGCGCTCGGGTCGCGCTGCAAGTGACGTTTCGGACAGTTTGATGTGTGACTTGTCTCGTTAGATCAGGATAGAGCATTCAGACTGAGACACATCTTTAGGAAATCAGATTTGAAACCACCTCTGGATGTGGTTTGTAAAAATCAGGTTTCATGTGACCTGCATGTGACCTGTCTGCATTTAGACTAATTTAAGCAAATCGGATTCCAATCTTGATGTGACACAGATCTGATTCAGGCTGGATTTGGCTGGCAGTGTAAATCAAGCCTTAATGATTTATTCTATCAAGCGATAAAACACAACAATGCAAGCTTACAGTATAGAGTGACTATTTTCATCTAAGGTGTTTGTATAGAGGGAAAGAGAGAGAGGGGACAGAGTAGACCCCATTCAGTAAAGAATATAGAGTTTAAGTGGTTAATTAAGGCATTTAGGTGTCCTTGATTAGTCACTTCTTTACCCTCCATGACTCCACATAAAACGTGCTGTACTTGAGGGAATGAGTTGGCACAAAAGCAAGCTAATCCCCAAGGTTAACCTCACCCTTGAGACCAGAGCTGACACGCACGCACGCACGCACGCACGCACGCACGCACGCACGCACGCACGCACGCACGCACGCACGCACGCACGCACACACACACACACACACACACACACACACACACACACACACACACACACACACACACACACACACACACACACAGGTAGTAAAGATGAGTAATGACAACATTGTGATGGGATTTCAAAGCAGCCATTTAGATTGCATTCAGATTTCTGGAAACTGTTTATAAATACATTCCCAACATTAGTGTTTGATTTATTAAAAAATAAAAGCAAGGCATCTGCTCATACAAGACTTGAAAGCTGTGTATATTCAGTATGCAAGTATATGTAGGCTACAGTATGTGAGCAAGTGCGCTTGCGTTCATAATCTTCATATGCGCTTGCTTGTGTGCTTATGTAGCCTATAGATTTTGCATGTACTAGCCGATATATAAAATCAACATGGCTTTTTTATGTGTTCAGCGTGCAGTGCAAAAAAAACAAAAAAAAACAATAACAATTATATTTACATTTTCGCCATACATCTAGATCCAACTGAACAACGCTGTTGTTTGCTTTTGTTTCCTGCCAAACAAGTGGTCTAAGAGTTGATGTAGGATGTACTGTAATATCGAAACATACTGTAAAACTAATTTTGTACACAGTCCATTACATTTATTCCAATGATTCCCATGCCTTGAGACAATAATAACCAATACAGTCAAAAAGATTCTAGTTCCATTCCATTGTAATCCATTGTAATCAATCCGTGGTTTCTTTTATTGCTGCTATGAGCTAAATATATTAGTTGTTCTACTTTGAACGTTGCCTTGGATTTTTTCTAAGTTCCCCACCTCATTCGTGCACTTGGTTTGGTTACAATGGAATGGAACTAGAATCTTTTTGCCTTTATATACCCTCTCCAAAGAGCACCTGTTTTTCAGCCTATTGTATTACCCACGGACCCACGCAGCGCTTCTTCTACTTTTATTCTAATAACCAATACAGTCTAATCCTAAGATTTATCTGTGTTAAAATACTGCTTAATTTATACACTGTCGTACGATGGAGTCATGCACCGAAAATGGCCTATCTACAAGTTCACAATTGTCCACCATGCGAGACGTGGGAAGTGTGTAGATATGTGTCTATTTTGGGTATAAATAAAGCTACACTGTACTTTTGCGACTTGTTGACTTCACAATTTACAAGTGGTCAGCCAGGGAGGGAACCATATACAGGGTTCTCAGTCTCACGGTCATGAAATTCCTAGAAATATTTTGAAATTATATATTTTTTTCCTGTACTGGAAAAGTTATGGAATTGATCAAGAGTCCTGGAAGGTCCTTGGCTATTGATTTTGTTGATAAAAAAACATTTTCTAAAACTTGTATAACATTGCACAAGATATTATGTAATATAAGTAGTTTCTCTGCTGAACGGGCGTGATTGCAGCCTAAATATATGTGACAAAACCACCATTCTATGCTTTATTTTTGCTACCCCGCCTGTCTTTGAGCATTGCACATAGGAGTAAGAGACTCGTTATTGCACTGAATGGTTGTTATATATAGGCCTGGAAATTGGGTTGGGAACCCAACACCCTGTATATTGGCCTGAGGGAACACGACACACTCCCATTTACAAAGTTTCAGGCACGTGCACACATAGACAGCAAAGGGCCTTTTATCCGTCTGTAAAAAGTGCCCTCTCCAGACCATGAATGCTGTTTTTACTATGGTGAAAGAAATGCATGCATGCCCTCTTTCCATGCCATACCTGAAGGCAGCATTCAAGAGAATTGCCTTGTTCAAACTCTCCACAACTTGAATGCAGCATCTTATGTTGAAAGAATTGCCCTCTCTGTGTAGAATTCCATGTTGTTACGCCACATCTCCAGGACTCCAGCATTGACTTGATTATGCTTAGTTTAGTGTGGTATTAAGTACTGAAAATAGCCGACCTCCAAGCTCACAACGTTTCGCAGTGCAACGCGTTGTGAGCTTGGAGGTCTGCTATTTTCAATATTTTCAACAAAAGGCCGTTTTAGAAATGTCGGTTCCTGCCTCTCTAACATTCTCTGCACGTCCCTGCAAAGTTTCAACATTCACAAGGAAACTGAACCTTGAGTCAGCATAACGTGATTGTCTCCTACTGTAGGCCGGTGAGTGTGAAGCTGGAGCAGCAGCAGCAGCAGCAGCAGTCGATGTGCAGCGAACACGAGGAGGAGAGGATCAACATCTACTGCGTGTCGTGCCAGACCCCCACCTGCTCCATGTGCAAAGTGTTTGGGCAGCACAAGGCCTGCGACGTGGCTCCACTCAACACCGTCTACAAGAGGCAGAAGGTGATGGGGCAGGAAAATGTATTGACTTTCAGACGAGTGTGTGCTTGTGTGTGTGTGTGTGTGTGTGTGTGCACGCAGGGGCCTCACAAGGGGTAGGAAAGTGGGACTGAGTTACTGGGGCCCAAGGTGGAGGGGCCCTAGTAACTTTATCTATTGAAAAATAGCAGATATACAAGCTCACAGCGCGGCACCGAGTGCCGCGCTGCGAGCTTGTAGATCTGCTATTTTTGAAAAGTTGTGAAAATGTGTGAAAATCTTTGAATATATGTATTTTTAAGCGAACATTTCTAACAAAGATTTTGCTTCTGGGGGGTCCCTGGAACTAAATATTTTGAGATCGGGGTCCGTGGCCAAATACATATCATCTTGGGGGGTCCTTGACATAGGTTTCTTGCACACATTTTCACGATTTTTCAAAAATAGCAGATATACAAAGCTCGCAGCGCGGCACTCGGTGCCGCGCTGCGAGCTTGTATATCTGCTATTTTTCAATAGTTAACATTCTTGGGGGGGCCCGCAGTGAATCCTTGTACCCAGGGCCCAGAATTTGGTGTGACACCCCTGTGTGTGTGTGTGTGTGTGTGTGTGTGTGTGTGTGTGTGTGTGTGTGTGTGTGTGTGTGTGTGTGTGTGTGTGTGTGTGTGTGTGTGCGTGCGTGCGTCTACCTGCTGAGGCAGATTGATGGCACAGATGTGCGACTGTGGCCTGGCAGGGAACCTCACGTCGTGAGGACATTCAAATTAGACACGCTGTCGCACACACACGCACGAACGCACGCACGCACGCACGCATGCACGCACGTACACACACACACACACACACACACACACACACACACACACACACACACACACACACACACACACAGTGAGTGCACCTATACATTGTTAAGTATGCAGTAGAGTAGATGCACGTGCAGAATGATTGGCACATAGTGACAGGACACAAAGGTTGAACGTGTGCGCGCACGCACACACACACACACACGCACGCACGCACGCACACACACACACACACACACACACACGCGCACGCACACTAGTCTTGCACGCATGCATACACACACACACACACACACACACACACACACACACACACACAGACACACACACACAGTTTGCACAGGTCAGTTTGACACGCAGAGAGCCATGTGTGAGCATGTTATTATTGAGCAGGTGGCTTTGGTGACATTTTGATCTGACATATCTCACTCTGTATCTGAATCATTTTGATCTGACATATCTCACTCTGTATCTGAATCATTTTGATCTGACATATCTCACTCTGTATCTGAATCATTTTGATCTGACATATCTCACTCTGTATCTGAATCATTTTGATCTGACATATCTCACTCTGTATCTGAATCATTTTGATCTGACATATCTCACTCTGTATCTGAATCATTTTGATCTGACATATCTCACTATGTATCTGAATCATTTTGATCTGACATATCTCACTCTGTATCTGAATCATTTTGATCTGACATATCTCACTCTGTATCTGAATCATTTTGATCTGACATATCTCACTCTGTATCTGAATCATTTTGATCTGACATATCTCACTCTGTATCTGAATCATTTTGATCTGACATATCTCACTCTGTATCTGAATCATTTTGATCTGACATATCTCACTCTGTATCTGAATCACTACGGTAATTGCAAATCAGTGATGTAAAATAGTGAGTCAGAGACTATAAGCAACTTCAGAACAGCCATCTTCATACAAAAGCTAATTTCACAAAGCACCATGTCATTGTTCCCCTGTTCAAGTTTGTTGCGTTGGTATCTGGTAACACAAATTTAAAATACGGAGGTGCACTTCAGTGTGCATGTTTCATATCATGTACAGCTAATGTACACAACATGCCACAGTACAATGCACTTATTCTCTCTCAGAACCCCCAGAGCAGCTGGGTTCTCCTCCCAAGCAATGCTGATAACCGCTAACTGTATGAATATCTGCTGATATTGCTGTTTTATTTTTTTTATTTTTTTTATTGTTGTTAAGCACGCAGGCATCTCTGCACGATCCCTCAAATATGGTTGGCATGAACACGTTGTACAACAGTATGCTGTAAATATGCACTAGAATGCAGTGCATAAACATTTGTTGCACAGCATCCCTGTTGCAACCGTAGTCTCAATACAAAGACGAGTGTTACAGATCTTGGTAGAAGCTGAGATGATGATAACATGCTGAGAATGCTCTGCTGGGCAAACTACTGAATGTAATGACTTGTTCACAATGTCATGCAGTGCGGATATTCTGCTTGTCTCTGACCTTGCTTATCCCTGCAAGACCCGAATTAATTTCTACTGGCCAAACAAAATTTAAAAAAATCAGATGGTGTTGTAGGAGTCCTAATCACAGGAAAATGTAATGTTAAAAAATTAATAATGTTTTTGTAAGATTTTATAGCCATAAATCATAAATCATGCTCTAATTTGCATTTTGGGGATATCTTTCACAATAATAACATATGTACATGTTTTAGACATTCTAATGATCAAGAAAAAAAATATTACAGGCATTTTACTTATGTTTTAGTGAGGAATAGCTTCAGTTAAAAAGTGAGATGTTGTTCGTCCAGACGCTGGAATTTCAACTTCTCTGGGAGGTGTGAATGTCAGCCTCTGTGGTAGGTATTTATATGCAAATATCGTGGCCAATGGCATTGTAATACTAAACAATAGGATTTAATGATGATGTTAATGTGAAAAAATAACAGGAAAACTAATTATAACATTTAAAAAAAAATTATTTAAAAAATGTTGCCAAAAAGCAACGCTGGGCCTTGCAGGGTTATCCGCCAAAATATACTCAATACAGAAAAACGTAAAGAAACACAAATGGCTGGTCTGTAAAAACTAACTAATGGTGACTGGTTTGCAGACAGAGCTTGGTGATGGAATCTCAATCTTGGTTGCCGGCAACGACCACATCCAGGCACTCATCTCTCAGATGGAAGCCATCTGTCACACCATAGAGGTTAGAGCCACAACACACACACTAATAAAACAGTATATTCTTAGTAAAACAGACCTAAGTTTGTATGCTCTCACGTTATTCCTGGCCCCGCCCCCAGCTTCCTGTTCATATCCTGAAAGAGGCGGAGGCTGAAAAAGCTTGCCTGAAAAACATCATTTGGTTTCCTGTTGTCCTTGCATTAAAGTGTCAGTAGTTGGCGTTCTAGGCTCTGGGCTCTGAATGTACCTGGGTTGCCATGTCTGCTTATAATAAGCAATTTGTGTCTCTAAAAAAATAGTTGCTTATTGGGCTTACTTTCTAATATTTTTTAAACCAGTGGTTCCCAAATCTTTTCATATCAAGGACCCCAGATTACATATTTGTCCACAGTCGCAGACCCCCATCTGAAAATATGTGGTGCCAGGGACCTCCACAGAGATTTATGTTGTTAAAATGTTTCAAAAATATTCAAAAAAATGTTTTCCCTCAATACTTTTTAAATAGCAAATATACAAGCTCACAATGTGTCGCAATGTGACACATTGCGAGCTTGCTGATCTGCTATTTTCAAAAGTGAATGTAAAGTCGTATAGCCTACTGTAGTTGCTTCTGTTGGGCTTATTTCTTTGGCAAAATCTGGCAACAGACAATTCTATGTCACTTCCTTACTTGGGAGGAAGTGAAAAGATGTTTATGAAGCAGCACACAAAGAAAAATGCTCCAGCGCCCTCTGTAAAAGGAAAAGGGCAGCCACCATAGAATGGCCAGGAATATGGTGAATACACACAAAAAAAGCTGATCTACTATGACCAACAACAACTCATGGTTTTACAGGTTTGGGCAGTGCTGGTTTTCTAGGGCAGTGGTTCTCAACCTGTGGGTCAAGACCCCCAGCGGGGGTCCCCAAATAATTTTGGGGGGTCCCCAGATGATCAGCTTAATGTGCAACATTGTTTTCTCACTCAACAGTAAACAAACCAACATAAAGTTTAAGTGTATAGAGGGTATCTGCACATTTCTAAAGTGACAATTTAAGGACTTTTTAAATACCTCTAAAATAATTTTTTTTTACATTGGCCAAATTGTCAAATATTAGAGGCAGAAATTGTGAAAATAACCGATCTAACGAGGCGTTGTGAGCATGTAGATCTGCTATTTTCACAATTTCAGTTTCACAATAGAACTGTGTTATACAACTCTTAGTACTTGTCAGGGTGGAGGGGTCCCCAGTTAAATTATGATTATTTTGGGGGTCGCGGCCTGAAAAGGTTGAGAACCTGCACTGTTCTAGGGTGTAGTGCAGTTCATTTGACATGGGTTAGAGTGGTTGCCTCACTGAAAGACAACTACAAGTGAAACGCCTGCCAACTTGTCAAGTGGAGTCATCCATGACACACTCGGCCAAAGTTCACCGATGTTGAACTCTCTTCAGACCCACACCACGAGCAGACGCTCCACCCTCTTGCTTCCATAGAATAGAAGTGAACGGGAAGATGACGCTTCTGAAGTGTATGTGTGGAGTCAGAGCGTGACCTAAAGCCTAATTTAGAACAGTTTTCGATGGCACGCAACACAGTCATGTGTGATGTGATGGAGTATACATTTAATGATCCCAATTAGTCCAGTCAATCTGAGATTTGACCCAAAAGAAATTGCAATAGTAATGGTCCAAGGTTTTTTATGATCCTTAGTAGTGTGGGGATTTAAGGGGAGCAAATGCTAATTTCGTGCAATTTTGACTTAAAGCGCAAAATTTTGCACAGATGTAGCCCAGGGCTTGCTCTAATGATTTAGCTAGGGCGCCCGAGTCTGCGACCTTCAGGGTCGCCACAGCGGCCAAATCAAGTTGGGCTCCCTTTGACTTTCTATACAGGAGGAAAATACCCAGATTTTTTTTTCTTTTCTGGGTATTTAAGGAGGATCTGAGGGGTCTAACTACGGGTTTGTCATGATGCTGAATCCATTGCAGGCATTTGTTTTGCACAAAAAACATTCAGTGGGCTAGAAATGGCCTCAGAAAACAATACACGTATGGGTGAGTATTCATGTTAGTCAGAGGCCTTAGGGTTTTTTTTCCTCGTGCTAATCAGTCTAAAAGTGCAACATTTTGCACAGATGTAGCTCAGGGTATGCTCTAATGATTTAGCTAGGGCGCCCGAGTCGGCGACCTTCGGGGTCACCACAGCACCAACAAAACTCTGAAAAGTGATGACTCATCACTTTTCATCACTAAAGTCGATGGGAGCCCAACTTGATTTGGCCGCTGTGGCGACCCCGAATGTTGCAGACTCGGGCGCCCTAGCTAAATCATTAGAGCATGCCCTGAGCTACATCTGCGCAAAATGTTGAACCTTTAGACTGATTAGCACGAGAAAAAAAAACCCTAAGGCCTCCGACTAACATGAATACTCACCCATACGTGTATTGATTTCTGAGGCCATTTCTAGCCCACTGAATGTTTTTTGTGCAAAACAAATGCCTGCAATGGATTCAGCATCTGTATATCTGTATAGTAAGTGAAGGGACCCAAACTTGAACCCCCTGATTTTACCTGGATCCACTAAGAATATTTTGGAAGATTGTTTACATGTGTTTTGGATGACCCTAAGGATCATGAAAAACCCTGAATGATTACTATTGCAATTTATTTTGGGTCATTCCCCTTTTTAGCTTAGATTGACTGGCCTAAATCCTCTAAAAAAAGTGATCAAAAGCTACAAGCCTCTCCTCTGCTGAAGCACCCTTTTCATTTCCTTTCCCTATTACAGTGTACTTGTAATCATTAATCCATTTAAGGCAGGAGTCACTACAGGGGGTCCTCAGAGTCACTACAGGGGGTCCTCCAAATCTTCCAATCTTTTTATATCAACAACTTGAACCCTAGTGTCCATATTCTGAGAACTTTAGCCAAACATAGCAGATCTACAAGCTCACACCGCCTCGTGCTGCGAGGCGTTATGAGCTTGTAGATCGGCTATTTTGGCAAAAGAGGTTTGGTATAGAGGAGAAAAGGTCATGTTTATTAAGTGTTGACAGTTCATGTGGTTAAATATCTGAAAACACAAATTGACATGAGTCCAAAATACACTGATGATTGTTCTGTCAAACGATGAAACTATATGGAATCTACGAAAAGGTTGTGGGGGTCCCAGCTTCATCTCTCTCTCAGCTAAGGGGTCCTTGAAAACGTTGAAGACCTCTGATTTAAGGTACCCCATGTAAAGTGAATTCCTGGCCCTTCAGCTTGCGTCATCTTTTCAGGATAACGGACGGCGCCAAAAGGAACACCTGGGCAGCAGTTTCGACGGCCTGGTGGCCATCTTGGAAGAACGTAAGAAGGAGCTGGTGGGGCTCATCGCCAAGCAACAGGACCATAAGCTCAAATATGTCCGCTCCCTCATCCGCCACCACGGGGGTCATCTGGAGACCACCGTCAAACTGGTGGAAACAGCAATACAGTCTATGGAGGAGCCACACATGGCCTTGTTTTTACAGGTAGGTACAGTGAAATAAACACTTGGAGCTAAATGCTGTTGTGTGGACTTTTATTCTTTTGAAGAGATGAATAAAGCATGGGTCTTCAACAGGGGGTCCAGGACCCCTAGGGGTCCTCATAGTTAGCAGATCTACAAGCTCTACAAGAGCAAGATCTACAAGCTCACAACGCCTCGCGCTGCGAGGCATTGTGAGGCATTGTAAAGCGGCTATTTTCGGCAAAGAGCCTTGGTGAAGAGGGGGAAAAGAGCAGACTAAGTATAGAGTGAAAGGTGAAGTTTGTTAAGTATTGACGGTTCAAGTGGTTAAATATCTGAAAACACAAATTGACATGAATCCAAATAAACAGACGTTGCGCTGTCAAACAATGAAACTACAGTATATGGAATCTATGAACAGGTTGTGGGGTCCCTGCTTCATCTCTCTCTCAACTAAGGGGTCCTTGGCCTGAAAATGTCGACCCCTGGATTAAAGCCATCAATATATTTACTAGAATTACCCGCTGATTCAAGAACATGCGTTGATAATAAAGAGGCAACGCAGCTGCGCGGATTTGGCCAAAAGTAGTGTCACCTCCTGAAATTCAATGTGCCTTGACATTGGACTCATTGTCCAATGTCTAAGATCTTGGTGTATCATACGGCACATTTGTGAATTCATTCAAAAAAAAAAATATATATATATATAGCCTTAATGTGGGGGACCTGCCACATGGGCTCTGATGATACCGGATGGAGAATCCATTTCCTCTAGTTTTTCACTATTTGTCGTCGCAATCAAGGTGCCAACTCACTACTGCCGCGCAGGTCAGAGGACCGAATTACACAGAGCAAATTGTCTCATTGGGTGTTATTCAACTCTGCGATGTTGGAAGCGCTGTTTCGTAAAAACAGTCTTCAATCAGGAAGAGTGTCTCCATCCGGTGGAATATTTTTTCATTTTGCGCTAGAAATTTATTTTAAGCGTGTGGTGGGGGGCTCAGACCGCGTCCACTAAGTAGAGTAAGCTTTCAACTGTCCACTGATACCTTTGGTTTGGTGAGGGGCGAAACAGTGTTTGTTATTTTCGGACCAGACGACGGGTCTTTCCGGATTTGCCAAGGAATACGGAGGTAGAGGAACATAGCGTTAGGGAGAACTCCACTAACGCTATGGACCAGAGCTACCCTCTACAGAGCTACAAGCTTCGCGATCATCGTAGTAACCATAACCAGCAGGAAGTTCAACCTCATAGCCACCAGCCACTGGAGTATATCCTACATGTGGCCCACTAGAGCCAGTCTTCTGAGAGACGGGGCTGGGCATAGACTCCAGGCCTGGGGAGAGAAGGGCTGCCTCCATCAGAAATCCCAGTGTACCAAGAAGCAGCTTACCTCTTTCAATATGAAAACTACTGGAAATGGAAATTACAGCACTTCCGAGCAGTAAGCAGGAAATCCACAGCATCCTACAAATATATTTCATTTATGTCATGCCGTCTAAAGAATGGTATCTCAAAGAAATAAGACAATTGTGCATTTTGTTTCAGGAGACATTATCTTAATGACAATATTGTACTCGTGCCTGGTAGTAGAGAAAGGTGTTCCAAAGGGGTTTGTAATGACATTCATTGAACTTTAAGATTACACAGACATGTCCAACTGCACAGCTCCAAGCGTTCCACACAGCATTCCTTCAATAGCTCTGGGGTGTAGCCTGATTTCAGAGAACCAGTCCGCTCAGAAAGTGGGCGGGTCTATGGGCTGAAGCCAGGCAATCTGAGGTGTCCAAGCCATACTTTGGGTCAGCACTTCTCAAACATTTTAATGACCGGTTTCCCCCGATAACCCTCTCAACGGTCTATGGGCTGAAGCCAGGCAATCTGAGGTGTCCAAGCCATACTTTGGGTCAGCACTTCTCAAACATTTTAATGACCGGTTTCCCCCGATAGCTCTCAACGCCTCGTAGCGCGAGGCATTGAGAGCTTGAAGATCGGCTGTTTTCGGCAAATAGGTTTGGTGTAGGGGTAAAAAGGAGCAGACCAAGTACAGAGTGAAAGGTCAAGTTAACCAAAAACACAAATCCAACATAGACTGATGACAGTGCTGTCAAACAAGTCTATGAATCTATCTATCTATGAAATAGCTGAAAATCTGCAATACACATTTATACAATATGTAGAGGGGGTCCCTGCTTCATCTCACTCTCAGCTGAGGGGTCCACCAGCCAACCAGTCCTATTAATAAGGGAAAGTTAGCCTATTGCTAGCCAATCTGGGAACTAAATCCAACAATACCCTAATTACACACCTCATACATTCATATTGGCCATTTTTAATTTTTCCCCCTTTAATCCCAAGCCCTGGGTATCCCGATACCACCAACTTTGATTGGCTCCCACAAAGTATGTCAAGGGAGTTGGGTTTGACAAAGTTCAGAGGTGATAGTAGACACCTTTATGAACACATTTGTGAAGAAAGCTAGTGATTTAGATTTAGTTCCCAGATTGGTCTAGGCTAGCAATAGGCTAACTTTCCCTTACTATATAGTGATTTCAATTTATTTATATTGAGTGAAACAGTGATATGAAATCAAAGCATAATACTTATATTTTGTGTAGGCCTGTGTGAGTGCAGATGCGATCATCATCATCACATTATTTGATTGATTTATTCTTTCTACACTCTTCTGAGCATAAAACTAATGGTGAACTGACATTTCACTCATCAGACCAATTCCATAGTGGCTATTTCACAGGTGAAGGCAATGGTGTTAATTGTGGGTGTGTTTCATTTCTATGTTAATGTGTGCCAACCTGGACAGCTCCAAGTTGCACACAAAACCATCTAAAACAAACACACCTATGATTAACATTATTACCTTCAGCTGTGTCGCACTGATTAACATGGCTTGGGGCACCATTTAAAACAGACACCTGAACACACAGCTATCAAGGACTGCTGTGTGGAAGGCTGCTGTTCCAACAACAGGTCTGCAGCAGTTTGTAACGAATGTGTTGATCTGACAGTTTAATTGACTTCATTGCTAACAAGAGATTGTTTGTCTACATTGATTCAGTCTCTGAAAGTGTCAAGAGTTCAACTGCAAAGGAAATGAGGTATGTTTAGTATGTTTGTCCATTTTCTATTTAATTGGGGGATACAACTTAATTCTGTTGCCTCAACTTAACTGAAATGTGTTTGTAGGGTGCTGTGGATTTTGTGCTTGCTGCTTGGAATTGTCACTTCTTCACCTACTTCAAGAGGTAAACCAATTTTTTTTCTAGAACCAACAAATTAACCCTGTAAGGCCCGAATTAATTTCTACTTGCAAAAAATAAAATAAAGAAATCTACAAAAATCAGATGGTGTTGTAGGAGTCCTAATTTTGTGTAAGGTTTTATAGCCATAAATTAGCCGCAAATTGCAACACTAGTTTTTTTTTTAATCGGATGAATCTAGGGTTGCAATACCTCCCATAGGGATCCAATGCATCAAAACAGTTTTTTGCTATCTGATTGTATTAAACGACTTCAAACTCACCAGTATTGTGGCTCGGAAAGCTTGGAATTTACTCTTGCTATCTGCAAAGTGTTTGTTTCTGAAAAATCCACCGTATAATTGTTATGATTTATTTTCTGTCAAGAAATCCGAGCAGATATGGTTTATTTTCTAAGTGTTGAACTTCGGAAGCGCTCGTCTTCTATAACGCCATGTCCAGCTGCCTCCTGCATAATGTGACATCTAGAACCAGGTGGTCACAGGACCGTTGAGGGATTTTCCACGAGCGCTTCCAAACTCCAGGACTTAGAAAAAATGATCACCTGAACCAAATTTCTTGGATAGAAAGTAGCTCCTAACATGTCTACTGTGGATTTTTCTGAAACAAACACTTTGCAGATAGAAAGAGTAAATTCCAAGCTTTCCATAGAGCCGCAATATTGGTGAGTTTGACGTCGTTTAACACAATCAGATAGCAAAAAAACGTTTTGATGCATCGGCTGTCTATGGGAGGTATTGCAACCCTAGATTCATCCGATTATAAAAAAATCTAGTGTTGCAATTTGCGGCTAGCCATAAATCATGCTCTAATTAGCATTTTGGGGATATTTTTCACAATAACAAATGTACATGTTCTAGACATTCTAATCACCAAAAAAATATTACAGGCATTTTACTTGTGCATGTTTTTGTGAGGAATAGCTTCAGTGAAAAAGTGAGATGTTGTTCGTCCAGACTCTGGAATGTCAGCCTCTGTGGGAGGCATTTGTATGCAAATATCGTTGCCAATGGCATTGTAATACTAAACAATAGGATCCAATGGTGATGTTAATGTGAAAAAAGAACAGGAAAACTAATTATTACTTTACTTTTGATAAAATATAAATGTGTCCAAAAAGGGATCCAATGGTGATGTTAATGTGAAAAAAGAACAGGAAAACTAATTATTACTTTACTTTTGATAAAATATAAATGTGTCCAAAAAGTGACAGTGGGCCTTGCAGGGTTAACCACTAATGATTTTTAACTTATTTTATACTTGTAAAATAATGCTTGCTGATTCTCCGCAGGCCATGCCAATGCCAACGGTTCCCCACGGTCTGCCAAGACATCTTGGGCTGGGTTGCTAGGAGGGAGTTCTAGTGATGGTAGCCCTCCTGCCTCTAGCCCTGGTGTCTATTACCAGGCCCCTGCCTCTAGCTCTGGTGTCTATTACCAGGCCCCTGCCTCTGGTAGCCCTGCCTCTAGCTCTGGTGTCTATTACCAGGCCCCTGCCTCTCCTACACACCAGGATGCTGGCTCCAGTGGGCTACCTTATTATGGCTATGAGGTTGCACAGCCTCAGCCTGCCTCCAATGTGCCATACTATGGAAGCTATGGGGGTGCTGGCTATGGGAGCTATGACTATGCACTTCCAGGGGCTGGCTACGGTGCACCACAATATGAGGTTCCTGATGCCTCTGCTGCACATGTAGGCTATGAGGTTCCTGCTTCAGCTCCTGTTCCCCCCAGCTTCTACGGCAGCTATAGGGTCCCTGTTGCCCCCAACTACCCTGTTGCCCCTGTTGCCCCCAACTACCCTGTTGCCCCTGTTGCCCCCAACTACCCTGTTGCCCCTGTTGCCCCCAACTACCCTGTTGCCCCCAACTACCCTGTTGCCCCTGACGCTAGTGCCCCTGCAGACGGCAGCTCCGACAGTGCCGGTGGGTGGACGTGGACCGACGGTGGGGACGGCAGCGTCGTGGCCACGAGCCATGCCTTTGGCGGGGCAGCCGACGAACCAGTCTTCAGTGACGTGTCGGATCTTAAGCCGGTCTCCTCTTTTAGCTCGCGGTCACGCTACCAGCGGGGAAGAACCGTGTTCTCTCAATCTACCTACGTTCCCGAGGAGGAGGAGGAGGAGGAGGAGGAGGAGGAGGAGGTGCCAGTGCCCGCTGGAACTCCCTATGTTCCCAAGGGGGTCCCTGTGCCTGCTGAAACTCCCTTATCTCCCATGTGGATCCCACACCCAGTACCTGCTGAAACTCCCTACGTTCCCCAGGGGGTCCCTGTGCCTGCTGGAACTAGCTACACTCACAGAGTGGGACCATCAAATCTACCAAGAAGACGCTTTGACCATTCAATAAAACAGTAAAACATCACTGCTAAGGACTCGACACTGGTGAGAACTCTACAGAACTTGCACTCATTTCTTTATTTGTTATGGATATACTCTGCTATCCCCTAACAGTTCTCTCTCTCTTTTTTTTTTTTTTACTAGGTCATTTTCTTGATGTGACACTGCTGCTTGTACTTGAAGAAATGTACTTTAAGAAATGGATGATTTAATAAACTATAAATTACAGACATGTCTTTGTGTTGTTAATACTGTACAAAGGTGACTTGTGGGTCTTGGCACAATTTTCACAAGCCTATTACCTAAGGTAAACTTTCCTATAGCCTTTTAGGAAAGGAATAATCAATGCAATTTTAATTATGTTAAACATTTCTAGTTGCTGCTGCTCACTTATCACTCTTGCTATATGGAACTGACTGAATTTCACAATTTGAGATTGGCTCCAATAATTGCCTTTACTCCCCTGAAATTTTACCAAATTTAGGATGGTGTATATGGGCATTGATAAGGGGAGAACCACTTGTATTGCACTGAACTAAATCTTCAGGAATTACTTTCTCCTCCACCTCCATTTAATACACTTAATCTGTGTGTTCAGTCAAGGTGGCCTTAACAGACGGGTAACGCATCTGCATCATTTTAGATTTGAGCAAAAAAAAAATCTTATACTTGCAGTATTAATGGCAGCACGGCACTTGTAGATCTGCTATCTTAGAAAAACTCAGTGTGAAAGTCTTTGAATATATATATTAAAGCGACCATTAACTCAAATCTTTGGGGTCCCTTGAACAAATTGGGGATTCCTCCATGACATGGAAAAAGTTGAACTTTCTGGTTTCTGAAAAAGAAGGGGAAAACGGGTGAGCATGCCAGTTGTATTCAATCAGTAGTGGGAACTCCTACTGGATATCGTGGATGTGGAAGTCTTACCCCCCGGCTCCACCGGGCGCGTCGAGCGTTGCGTCAACGTTGGGAATGCTCCCGTTTTAATCAATGAAGGGTGGCTCCACTGCCGACGTCGACGTCCGCGTCGGACGCTCCCTTGACGGCGTCCAAACTCAAAAATCGCCCCGGTTCAATTTTTTGATGGCGTCCACAACGTCCAGTCATGTATAAAATATGAATAAATGCTTTGTGTATTAAATGTAGGCTATATACGTGCGTTTCTGCTGTTGGCTATCCATTCACAAGGGTGACTAGATGTCACAAATGTAATTATGTAATTACAGCGGTCTACTTTGATACAATTATGTATAAACACAACAGGCTATAATCATGACAAAACAAAGTGGTCAGTGGTGCATTGTAGTCCAGTCATTTTAGGCCAAAATTAGGCCAAACCTGGAACAAATTGCAATAGTAGCAAACTCAACTGATTTTGTATCCTCAATATGTCCTTAGTGAGGGAAAAAAAGTCCCAAGGAATCCCACCGGGGCAAAGTTTTGAAAACGACCTATCTACCTTCACTTACTATACACTACAATATAAAGGAAAAAATTACTGAAAAAAAATCTGCTTTAAGTGGGATATGAGGGGTCAAACTAGGGGTTTTTAATTATTCTGAATCCATTGCAATCATTTGTTTTGCACGAAAAACATTCCTTGGGCCAGAAATGGCCACTCAAAACGTCAATTTTCATCAATTTTCTTCAATTTTCAGTCTTTTGGGGTCCGTTTTTAGCCCAAGGAATGTTTTTCATGCAAAACAAATGCTTGCAATGGATTCAGAATAATTAAAAACACCTAGTTTGACCCCTCATATCCCACTTAAAGCAGATTTTTTTTCAGTCATTTTTTCCGTTATATTGTAGTGTATAGTAATTGAAGGTAGGTAGGTCGTTTTCAAAATTTTGCCCCGGTGGGATTCCTTGGGACTTTTTTTCCCTCACTAAGGACATAATGAGGATACAAAATCAGTTGAGTTTGCTACTATTGCAATTTGTTCTAGGTCTAACCCTAAAATGACTGGACTATTGCTGCTCTCTGCTGTGAACATAGTGTGCTCTATACGTTCACATTCAGGTCACAAATAGTTATATTCCTGTTTGAAAGTGATTTTCATGTTGTTTTGGAAATGGGCTGTATTGGCCATAGAATGAATACCTCACAGTCACAGCCGCTGCGCTGCGGTGGAGCCGGTCGGACGTCAATTGACGCCGTCAAGACGCAGAGCAGCGCGACGCCGCCTGTGGAGCCCTGGGGTTAGACAGTTGAAAGGCAATACCCTCACTGCACAATTGCATACAAAAGTTAAAGGAGGACTTCACCACTTTTCAACCTATCTTCATATAATAGGTCCTCATTAACGTTCATGATAAAATATCACTTTCTTTCTACTCAATTTGGGTCTCATAGGAGAGCTGTGGGTGGGTCAAATCCTTCCACCGGTGACATCATCAATGGGAAATGCAAGCTAATAGAAACAGGCTTTCTATTCCTGAAAAGTTGCAATGTTAAAGTGGAAGCCATTGTTCTCGTGATAATAAAAATCTAAATATTTTTTTCAAAAATATTGTTTAAAAAAACATCTGTCAAACAATGATGTCACCGGTGGAAGGATTTGACAGCTCTCCTATGAGATCCAGACTGAGTAGAAAGAAATTGTGCTATTTTATCATGAACATTAGTGAGGACCTATTATATGAAGACAGGTTGAAAAGTGGTGAAGTCCTCCTTTAAGTTTGGATTGGTTATTGATGAAGCAGCCACAGATTGTCAAACCAGAAGTAACATTTTCCTGACAACGTATATTTATAATTAAAAGGACCACTTCACCCATTTTCAACCTATCTTCATATAATTGGTGCTCATCAATAAAATCTCTACTGTCTCAGAGGGCTGAGGACCGTTCAGAAGCTTGCCTACCATTGACATAATTGGGAGTGTGGAGGATATACACTACATTACACGCACAGGACAATAAGTAGTTATCATTCACTGTGTTCAAGCCCTTGTTTGTAATACAGTTCATCATACTTACCAGAGGTATTCACTTTAACTTTCAGGTAACAATACCTATGCATTAACACACACCTCCATTTTACACCTGTGACAGGTTGTTTTGTCTGAAATAAAAGGAGTGATACTTGGGGCTCTATTACGATCCAGGCCTTATGCCTTAACTTCTTTGCCTTTTTTTTTTTGCTATTTTGAAAAACATTTTTAAATACTTCAAATACTGATCTGCATCTGCACGTTGTGAGCTTGCAGATCAGCTATTTGAAATATAAAAAAAAATATGTCTATATAGTAAAAAAGGCAAAGAAGTTAAGGCATAAGACGTGGATCATAATAGAGCCCTTGGTCTTCAAAGAGGAATACATGTCATTTCTCTGCCTGCAACCACACTCCTACGGTAGACAGTTTTGGTAATTTCACAAATGTGTGGCTTATTTATTTTATGCGAGAACAATGCTTCTTTTATGGCATGCCAACTTTCCAGGAATGGAAAGCCTGCCGTTTCTATTAGATTGGATTCCCTATCGACGAGGGCACTGTACAATAGGTGGGTTTCTGAACTGTCCTTGAGACAGAGTGAGTAGACACGATTCTTTACTTTTAAGCATTACAGCATATACTGTACACATTTGAACCACACTAACAGAATCCATATAATGGCCAAGACAGATGGCGTGACCTCGCCCTTCACATGGCGCCACCTCGCCCTTTAGGGTCACTTTTTGCCCTTAGGTGTCTTACTGTCTTATTATTATTATTACTGGTACTGTATGTAAATGTTTACTCTATACTGTATCCATCTTCACTGCACAGCTGATTTATGTATGCCAGGCAGTCACCTTCAACATTGTAATTGTGACTATAGGTTAAAGCTCTCTCAGTAATGATCCAAGATGCAATCCCCCCAACCACACACACACACACACACACACACACACACACACACACACACACACACACACACACTCACTCTGGAGGACAGCTAGCGCCCCTTGTCCCTTACTAATGACCTGCGTCATCCTTCAAACTCAACCCCCTCCATATCAATACAGGGTCTCTGGAGTCTCGCCGGTGCACGTTCATTACGTGCATTACTGGCAGTAGTTAGTTTAAGGTGTACTGGACAGCTAACAGGCAGATATATGGATACTGTAGCCTCACTGATCCCCCAAATCCCACTCCTTGAGACAGGGGTGTCACAACAAGGGGGGTAAAAGTGGGACTGAGTTACTAGGGCCCAAGTTGGAGGGGCCTGGAATTATTTTATACTTTAGCTATCGGTGCCGCGCTGTGAGTTTGTAGATCTGCTATTTTTTTTTTAAGTCGAGAAAATGTGTGCAAATCTTTGAATATATGTATTTTAACATTTGTAACTCGAATTTTGCTTCTAGGGGGTCCCTGGAACTAAATATTTTGAGATGATGTTTCGTGGCAAAATACATCTGGGGTCCTTCACATGAAGAAGTTTGAGCACCACTGACATAAAAACATAGGCTTTTCAAAAAACCTTAGAAGGATTTGAAAAATTCAAAGACTTGCACAAATCTTCATGATTTTACAAAAATAGCAGATCTACAAGCTCGCAGCACGGCGCTGTGAGCTTGTATGTCTGCTATTTTTCAATAGTTAAAGTACCCAGAGCCCAGAATTTGGTGCGACACCCCTGCTTTGGGAAGACAACGGGCTGAGCATTGACTGACAGGCTGTTTTATATTCTGCCTTATTGCTAATGCAGGGGGTCTGACCAGGGTGTGTGTCTCTGTGTGTGTGTCTGTGTGCGTGCGTATGTGCATGACGCAGGTGTTTTATGTTGAATTGCGTCCGCTGCTAGAGCAGGCGGTACGAATGATAAAGGGGAACCAACTTCTTGAACCCCATTAGGACATGAAACCGCTTTTCTTTCAATTAGGTTGTTTCGGTTCCCTCACAGTCCTTTGGCAGCAGGAAACATTTTGCAGAGGTGAAGACTAAAGCATGATGTATCATATCTCTGCTGTCGGGCCGAAACCTAACTCCAAAATGTTAATTTTCGGGAAAATGAGCTAAAGTGGAGTTAAGAGGGTTTTTTTTTTTTTTTTTTTTTTTCAAATATGTTTTATTGCCAACAGATTATCAAGTGTTACATAATGGACATGTTATCAGAGTAACAATGTTCTGGAGTTAGGAGGTTTTGACCGAAGGGCTTTTTACTACTTTTCATTGGTTCAATATTATTTTAACCAACACACAGACGTAAAGGGTGTTCAATAGTCCTGATTTACCGGTATGCCCAAAAAAATCAAAAACCTCAAAAATGGAGTTAAGAGGTTTTGGCCAGACAGTGACGAAGTCTTTACTTAAACACTTGTCTCTTTCTCTCTCTCTTCCATAATGACATCTCCCAGAGTGCCACAGTGATATTGGAACAGTAAGTCTGTTTTGCTGTGATGTTTGTATTAGCCACATGTGCAGATTTCTTAATTGTGCAGTATAAATAACAGACACATCTTGGCCCAACAGCATTGGAAAATGTGTTAGTCTACTGAGATGCCAGATAGATGGAGGTTATATGAGAACTTAAATTTCCACACACATTTTTTTTAAAGTGGCCATGTATGGCATTGCCACCTTTATTGGACGTATATGGTAGCTTGAAGTAAATCGGAATAATTATTCTTTAATGCTGCCATACTCTGTTAATTATCCTTATGGTTTATATATCAGTCTTTCATACTGGGTGGCGCTGGTCTCAGGGGTTTGAAACAAGTCCATTCCACTGTAGCTGGTTCTTATTATCCCTAATCCGTAAAAGTCTGTACGGTTGCATGTCTAACAGCACGGTGTTTTAAAAAGAATCTTATCTCACTGAAATAAAATACACATAATATTCATCTTTGCAGTCCACTCAGTCAATGTGTTCAGCTTTGCTTTGCATTGTTTTGTATCATCACATTGTGTTGCAGCATATTGCAGCTTATTCAATTGTGTATCTTGTATCGGTTTATATTTCAGTATACTGTATGGCAGGGGTCTTCAACAGGGGGTCCGGGACCCCTCGGGGGGTCCTCAGAGTTCCTACAGGGGGTCCTCCAAATCTCCAAACATTTTTCCTGAGAACTTTAGCCAAAAATAGCCGATCTACAAGCTCACAACGCCTCGCGCTGCGAGGCGTTGTGATCTTGTAGATTGGCTATTTTAGGCAAAGGGGTTTGGTGTAGAGGGTAAAAAGAGCAGACTAAGTACAGAGTGAAAGGTCAAGTTTATTATGTATTGACGGTTCAAGTGGTTAAATATCTGGAAACACAAAATTGACATGAATCCAAAATATACTGATGATTGCGCTGCAATTAAACTATATGGAATCTATGAACAGGTTGTGGGGGGTCCCTGCTTAATTTCTCTCTCAGCTAAGGGGGGTCCTTGGCCTGAAAACGTTGAAGCCCCCTGCTGTATGGTATGAACCCTAACCTGTCTGTTACAGCTAATCTCGTGGATTTTGGGAATAGCAGTTTGGGGATATTTGAGCTGAGATCATGCATGTGTATATCGAGATGCAATCTTAAAAACTGTGATTGTACTGTACTGTGTTGATACCCATTCAGCACATGGATTTGGCAGAATCTATGATTCCAGGTAAACTGGGGTTATGAGCCCCAATCATAGTTGACATTTTGTTTCTTCCTGAAAATGTGCTCTATAAGATTGGAACATAGTTCAAGGAAGACTTACAGGATCTCAGGTGCAACATTTATACCCAAAACTTATCATCAAATCATGAATCAACCTTAAGTTTTACTCGAAAATGAGATGCTGCATCTCAAGGGGCTTATCCTCCAGTGAAATTTCAAATAAATAAATTAATAAACGATACAGTATGTGTGCACCTGCCACGCAAGAGTCTTGCACATTTACTCATTACTTGCATTTCGGAATTTGATGGAAAAGACTTGAATCAAAAGTAATAACATACATTTAATTCACACAACCTTCCTCAGATAAACATACTACATTTCATTAAGACGTGTGATGAGTCGTCTGGACAGTACTTGTCCCTGTCCTTTCACCAAATCTTTTACACAAAAATTGTTGATTTACAAGCTCACAAGATGTTGCCACGCAAAGCGATGTGAGCTTGTAGATCTGCTATTTTCAATAAGTTGTAGATTACAACGCAGGAGTCCTACCTTTGATGCCCTGTTCCATCCCCATGCACCTGTCAACAAATACATGAAGAAAGACTAAGTGTGTGTGTGTGTGTGTGTGCAGGGGCGTCACAAGGGGTAGGAAAGTGGGACTGAGTTACTGGGGTCCAAGGTGGAGGGGCCCTAATAACTTTATCTATTGAAAAATAGCAGATATACAAGCTCACAGCGCGGCACCGAGTGCCACGCTGCGAGCTTGTAGATCTGCTATTTTTGAAAAGTTGTGAAAATGTGTGAAAATCTTTGAATATATGTATTTTTTAAGCGAACATTTCTAACTCAAATTTTGCTTCTGGGGGTCCCTGGAACTAAATATTTTGAGATCGGGGTCTGTGGCCAAATACATATCATCTTGGGGGTCCTTGACATAGGTTTCTTGCACACATTTTCACGATTTTTCAAAAATAGCAGATCTACAAGCTCACAGCGCGGCACTCGGTGCCGCGCTGTGAGCTTGTATATCTGCTATTTTTCAATAGTTAACATTCATGGGGGGCCCGCAGTGAATCCTTGTACCCAGGGCCCAGAATTTGGTGTGACGCCCTTGTGTGTGTGTGTGTGTGTGTGTGTGTGCGTGCGTGCGTGCGTGTGTGCGTGTGTGTGTGCGTGCGTTCGTGCGCTGACAGGATTACAGCCTCATCCCAGGCAGCTCAAACAGAGCGTCTGGATCCTGGTTATGAAAGCATGGCCCACTTCAACATCAACACTGATGACGTGGCTGACTTGCTCAGAAACATGGACTTTTGCTCAGGTATGAACACATTTTTTCATTCATTTTCATTTCATATTTCCAGTGCCGGTTCTAGGACTCAAGTGGCCCTATGCAAGATTTCTCTGGGCGTACACGCGCATCCGTTAGTGAGGGGCCACCTAAAATAATCTGTAGCACCAGATCGAAATGTTCTTTTTGGAGGCATATTGACTTGCTCATGAATCAAGTACAGGCAGCCAGGCCTAGAGTGAAGTTTGAGATTATGAGGAAGGAGGAAGGGGAGCGCATATTAAAATAATAACGCTAGTTTTTGGATAGGGGATACATGACATAATGTAACAATATGTTTAAAAAATATCTTCTTCCTGTGATGTGGCCCCCTTATTGGTTGTGGCCCTAAGCGGCCGCTTATGTTGCTTATGCCAGGAACCGGCCCTGCATATTTCACTTAAAAGTGATACACCATGCATTTAAAAAGTATTTATGTCATATTGTTTATGTCCCAAAAACGTTTTTCAAAAGGTTTGAGGCTAAATTACCACTCCTGAATAGAGAGCCTCTCTCATTTTTGAATGGCTCTCAGAGCATTTCAGAAATCTTTTTTTTGAAAGGTTTTTTTTTACGATGACGTCACAATCGGCAGATGACGTCACAATCGGCAGCAAATCTGGATAGCCTGTTTTGAGAACCCGTGGGATACTTTTAACCTTCGCCTTCAAAAAACCAGAGAAAGACACAACGGTCAGAAATGGGACTTTGTGAGGATAGAAGGTGCTAGTGGGACCCCAAAAAAAGGTTTTAAAATAGGAAAAGTGAAATTTCATGGTGTATCACCTTTAAAGAGGCGGTGCCATAGTTTTGTACTTTTTCTGGTTTTCAAGTGTCTAGGAGGTTGACAGTACTTCATTAGACCCCCTGGTGTGGTTCTTATGAGCAATTATGTATTCCCTTTGTATTTTGGGTTTCTTCCACGAGGCTGCCACCTTGTGGGTCAAAAGTGCAGATCCAAAAACAGATAAAATTACATCATAGAATTCACCCAACACTGTGGGTGTGGCTAACTTCAGCTGGGTCAGCACCCACCATGACAACCAGGCATACTTATATGAACTGGTGGGTGTGGCCACATAAAAACTCTTTCTGTACACTTTTTTGGAAAGTGTAGTAGTAGTAGGGGGGGGGGGGGGGGGAATCATGGCACCCCATCTTTAATCTAGCGTCTCTCTCTGGAGAAAATGTTATTGAATATTCTTTTTTCCTGACACCAAAATCCTAGTAAGTGTCTTAATGAAGTTCTGTAGAAGTATTGTAGACACATTGCTGCATTCCAAGCCAGTGGTTCTCAACCTTTTCAGGCTGTGACCCCCAAAATAATCATATTTCAACTGGGGACCCCCCACCCTGACGAGCACTTTGAATCGTAGGAGTTGGCATTCCATTAGTGTGACTCCATCTGTTCCATTGTGAAAATAGCGGATCTACATGCTCACAACGCCTCGCGTTGCGAAGCGTTGTGAGAATGTAGATCTGCTATTTTCACAATGTTGGCCTCTAATATTTCACAATTTGGCCAATGTTAGACCAGATGTACTAAAAGGTCTTAAAAGTACACTTATACTGTATGTTGGTCTCTGTTGAGTGAGAAGACAATGTTGCACATTAAGTTAATCACCTGGGGACCCCCCTGGGGGTCCCGACCCACAGGTTGAGAACCACGTGCTGTAGGCCATCTCACGTCCCTTCACTTTTCGGGGTTTGATCCAGTCGGGAGCGGAAACCACTCTACGTCATGTTGTAGTCCTTAAAGGAAACCACTCTACGTCATGTTGTAGTCCTTAAAGGAAACCACTCTACGTCATGTTGTAGTCCTTAAAGGAAACCACTCTACGTCATGTTGTAGTCCTTAAAGGAAACCACTCTACGTCATGTTGTAGTCCTAGACGGACTACACTTTGGCCGGAACTATCAAACTGGAAAATTAGTTTGGTATATGCATGTTTTAGTCCAACTCGTAGCAACTGAAGACTAGGCTACTCGAGCATTTGAATAGGGATTGTGGAAACAAACGAGGGGGAACCAAAGCAAAGCGACGCCGCTTCTTCTGCTCGTGGTTTCCGCCTAGACCGGATCAAACCGCCCCTTGTAAACAATCACCAGGCTTTCCCCCGAGAAAGCCTGGTGACGCGAGGTTACACGTCCCTTAAACCGTGTCTCTTTTTTTTTTTTGCACTTGTCAGTGACGGATCCTTTATTGCTTCCGGACACCCGGGGTGTTTGTTTATCAGCCCAATGCCAAAGATAGCTTGATCTCACAAGCTTCAATTTACGCACTTCCACTTTCACATTCACATTGTTTGTCCTGCTCTGCCTGCATGTCTAAAGTGTGTGTGTGTGTGTGTGTGTGTGTGTGTGTGTGTGTGTGTGTGTGTGTGTGTGTGTGTGTGTGTGTGTGTGTGTGTGTGTGTGTGTGTGTGTGTGTGTGTGTGTGTGTGTGCGTGTGTGTGTGTGTGCACAGGCATGGGGGATGAGGGAGAGGAGGACACTGAGGAAGGAGATGATCCTTCCTCTCTGGCTGGAGGAGAACCAGACTACGGCCACAGATACTAGACAGTGTACCCAAGCAGGTCAGTAGTAGCCTGGCGGAGCCCGACGTCATACTGCGTTCACTCACTCATTCCTTCCACAGTATAACGTCTGGACTTCCAGGGATTGGCAGCGAGTATACTGATTATTCTCTGATCGGGGCCAATCAGTGACTGCTTCCGCACAACAAACGTAGTCTTTCCTGACAACAAGTGAAAAGCTTTCCCTGATTGGTCCATGTGTAGACGGTGACGTATGCATGCTGCAGCATTTTCAAAACAACAATGGCTGCCCTTGCGATGCAACAAGTGTAACAGCTAACGCTCTAACGATAAAACAAGCAATAAGTGCAGTTATTTCAGAGTTGGAATCAATTACAACAATTAAAAAGGAACACGGGGGATGCGCTAGCGGAGTTCATCGGCCGAAAAGACGTGTTTGTTTGCCGTTCTTCCGACTGGCTGAGAGATGCTACGCTGAGATACTACGCTGATTGGTTAGAGGAGTCTGTCGGTCAAGGAAAGTACTCCCGCCCACTTTTCAAGCTGCCAATAGTCCGAAGGCCAGACGTTATACTGTGGAAGGAATGAGTGAGTGAACGCAGTATGACGTCGGGCTCCGCCAGGCTAGGTCAGTAGCACAATGAGGGAGGGGGGGGGGGGGGGGGGGTAAACTTTAGGCCAGTGGTTCTCAACCTGGCCACTCTTTGAATATATGTATTTTTTTAAGCAAACATTTGTAACTAAAATGTTGCTTCTGGGAGGTCCCTGGAACAAAATATTTTGAGATGAGGGTCCGCCGCTAAATACATATCATTTTGGGGGTCCTTCACATGAAAAAGTTTGAGCGCCACTGACATAGAAACATAGGTTTCTCAAAAAAACCATAGAAGGATTTGAAATATTCAAAGACTTGCACAAATTTTCACGATTTTCACCCCTAACTGCTGGCATGCCCTCACTGGGTTTTCATTGCTGTCCTCATCCAGTTCAAATGCCCAAATGGAAATCAAATCTGTGTTTACATAAGAAGTGTTTGCCTGCTGAGAGGTACACATAGTAGTAGTAAGTCACTGGTAAGACTTATTCAAAGTGCCTGTATTTTCAGTTCGCTTAAACCTAGTTTACATCAAACTCTCATTCAGACTTGCACACTAAGGAACCGATGATCTGAGAGTCTCATCATTGACTGTCGAGAGAG